>NC_069500.1:1305313269-1305613269 GCF_027579735.1 Bombina bombina
TGGACTGGATACACCACAAGAGAAAGTAATTTATCAGGTAAGCATAAATTCTGTTTTCTCTTGTAAGGTGTATCCAGTCCACGGATTCATCCTTTACTTGTGGGATACCAATACCAAAGCTTTAGGACACGGATGAAGGGAGGGAACAAGACAGGTACCTTAAACGGAAGGCACCACTGCTTGTAAAACCTCTCTCCCAAAAATAGCCTCCGAAGGAGCAAAAGTATTGAATTTGTAAAATTTGGAAAAGGTATGCAGCGAAGACCAAGTCGCTGCCTTACAAATCTGTTCAATAGAAGCCTCATTTTTAAAAGCCCATGTGGAAGCCACTGCTCTGGTAGAATGAGCAGTAATTGTTTCAGGAGGCTGCTGGCCAGCAGTCTCATTGGCCAGACGGATGATGCTTTTCAGACAAAAGGAAAGAGAGGTAGCAGTCGCCTTCTAACCTCTCCTCTTACCAGAATAGATGACAAACAATGAAGTTGTTTGTCTGAAATCCTTAGTTGCTTGTAAATAGAACTTTAAAGCACGAACCACATCAAGATTGTGTAACAGACGTTCCTTCTTCGAGGAAGGATTAGGACACAGAGAAGGAACAACAATTTCCTGGTTAATATTCTTATTAGACACAACCTTAGGAAGAAAACTGGGTTTGGTACGCAAAACTACCTTATCTGCGTGGAACACCAAGTAAGGTGAGTCACACTGTAAAGCAGATAACTCTGAAACTCTTCGAGCAGAAGAGATAGCTACCAAAAACAAAACTTTCCAAGATAAAAGTTTAATATCTATGGAATGTAAAGGTTCAAACGGAACCCCTTGCAGAACTGAAAGAACTAAATTCAGACTCCATGGCGGAGCCACAGGTCTATAAACAGGCTTGATTCTGACTAAAGCCTGACTAAACGCTTGAACGTCTGGTACCTCTGCCAGACGTTTGTGTAAAAGAATAGACAAAGCAGATATCTGTCCTTTTAAGGAACTAGCTGATAATCCTTTCTCCAATCCTTCCTCCATGAGTAACCCTTGGATTCGCACCAACAAAGATATTTTCGCCAAATCTTATGGTAGATTTTCCTGGTGACAGGCTTTCTAGCCTGAATTAGGGTATCGATAACCGACTCAGAGAAACCACGCTTAGATAGAATTAGGCGTTCAATCTCCAAGCAGTCAGACGCAGAGAAATTAGATTTGGATGTTTGAAAGGACTTTGAAGTAGAAGGTCCTGCCTCATTGGCAGAGTCCATGGTGGAACGGATGACATGTCCACTAGGTCTGCATACCAAGTCCTGCGTGGCCACGCAGGTGCTATTAGAATCACCGACGCCCTCTCCTGCTTGATTCTGGCAACCAGACGAGGAAGGAGAGGAAACGGTGGAAACACATAGGCCAGATTGAAGGACCAAGGCGCATCTATCAACACCGCCTGGGGATTCCGGGACCTTGACCCGTAAAGAGGAAGTTTGGCATTCTGACGGGACGCCATCAGATCCAATTCTGGAGTGCCCCATAGCTAAATCAGCTGGGCAAATACCTCCGGGTGGAGTTCCCACTCCCCCGGATGAAAAGTCTGACGACTTAGAAAATCCGCTTCCCAGTTGTCTACTCCTGGGATGTGAATTGCTGAGAGGTGGCAAGAGTGAACCTCAGCCCACCTGATTATTTTGGTTACTTCCATCATTGCTAGGAGACTCCTTGTTCCCCCTTGATGGTTGATGTAAGCTACAGTCGTGATGTTGTCCGACTGAAATCTGATGAATTTGGCCGCAGCTAGCTGAGGCCATGCCTGAAGAGCGTTGAAAATCGCCCTCAGTTCCAGAATGTTTATCGGGAGAAGAGCTTCTTCCCGAGACCATAAGCCCTGAGCTTTCAGGGAGTCCCAGACAGCACCCTTGCCCAACAGACTGGCGTTGGTCGTTACAATGAATTAAGATGTCATCTAGGTAAGGCGCCACTGCTATGCCCCGCGGTCTTAGAACCGCCAGAAGGGACCCTAGCACCTTTGTGAAAATTCTGGGAGCAGTGGCCAACCCGAAAGGAAGAGCCACAAACTGATAATGCTTGTCCAGAAAGGCGAACCTGAGGAACTGGTGATGATCTTTGTGGATAGGAATGTGCAGATACGCATCCTTTAGATCCACGGTAGTCATAAATTGACCCTCCTGGATCATTGGTAATATTGTCCGACGGGTCTCCATCTTGAATGATGGGACTCTGAGGAATTTGTTTAGAATTTTGAGATCCAGGATTGGTCTGAAAGTTCCTTCTTTTTTGGGAACCACAAACAGGTTTGAGTAAAAACCCAGCCCTTGTTCCACAATTGGAACTTGGTGGATCACTCCCATTGTATGTAGGTCTTCTACGCAGCGTAAGAACACCTCTTTCTTTGTCTGGTCTGTAGACAGACAAGAAATGTAGAACCTTCCCCTTGGATGGGAGTCCTTGAATTCTAGAAGATATCCCTGGGATACAATCTCTAAGGCCCAAGGATCGTGTACGTCTCTTGCCCAGGCCTGAGCGAAGAGAGAGAGTCTGCCCCCCACTAGATCCGGTCCTGGATCGGGGGCTACCCCTTCATGCTGTCTAGGAGGCAGCTGCAGGCTTCTTGGCCTGTTTACCCTTGTTCCAGCCCTGGTAAGGTTTCCAGGCTGCCCTGGGTTGTGAAGTGTTACCCTCTTGCTTTGCAGCAGGGGAGGATGAAGCGAGACCGCTCCTGAAATTTCGAAAGGAACGAAAATTATTTTGTTTGTTCTTTGTCTTAAAGGACTTGTCCTGAGGGAGAGCATGGCCTTTTCCCCCAGTGACTTCTGAGATAATCTCTTTCAATTCAGGCCCGAAAAGGGTCTTTCCTTTGAAAGGGATGTTCAGTAGTTTGGATTTTGACGACACATCGGCAGACCAGGACTTTAGCCATAGCACCCTGCGCGTCAGAATGGTGAAACCTGAATTCTTTGCCGCTAACTTAGCTAGTTGGAAAGCGGCACCTGTGATAAAAGAATTAGCCAGCTTAAGAGCCTTAATTCTGTCCATAATGTCCTCATATGAGGTCTCCGTCTGGAGCGCATCTTCCAGCGCCTCGAACCAGAAAGCAGCTGCAGTAGTTACAGGAACAATGCACGCTATAGGTTGGAGAAGAAAACCTTGATGAACAAAAATTTTCTTAAGTAAACCCTCTAATTTTTTATCCATAGGGTCTTTAAAAGCACAACTGTCCTCAATTGGTATGGTTGTGCGTTTAGCAAGTGAAGAAACAGCCCCCTCCACCTTAGGGACCGTCTGCCACGAGTCCCGCGTGGTGTCAGATATGGGGAACATTTTCTTAAAAACAGGAGGGGGGACAAACGGAATACCTGGTCTATCCCACTCCCTAGTTACTATATCCGCAATCCTCTTAGGGACCGGGAACACATCAGTGTAAACAGGAACTTCTAGGTACTTGTCCATTTTACACAATTTCTCTGGAACCACCAAAGGGTCACAGTCATCCAGAGTAACTAATATCTCCCTGAGCAATAAGCGGAGGTGTTCTAGTTTAAATTTAAAAGCCAACATATCTGAGTCTGTCTGAGGAGCAACCTTTCCCGAATCGGAAATTTCTCCCTCAGACAGCACATCCCTCGCCCCCATTTCAGAGCGTTGTGAGTGTATATCGGATACGGCTACTAAAGCGTCAGAATGCTCATAATCTGTTCTTAAAACAGAGCTATTACACTTTGCAGGTAACATGCGCAGCTTAGATAAAAATACTGAGAGGGTATTATCCATAACTGCCGCCAAGTCTTGTAAGGTAAAAGAGTTAGACGCGCTAGAGGTGCTAGGCGTCGCTTGAGCGGGCGTAACTGGTTGTGACACTTGGGGAGAGGTCAACGGGCTAACCTCATTACCTTCTGTCTGAGAATCATCTTGGGTCACATTTTTAAGTGCAACAATATGGTCTTTAAAGTGTATAGACATATCAATACAAGTGGGACACATTTTGAGAGGGGGTTCCACCATGGCTTCTAAACACATTGAACAAGGAATTTCCTTGGTGTCAGACATGTTTAACAGACTAGTAGTAAGACAAACAGGCTTAGAAATCACTTTAATCAAGCAAAAACACACTTTGCAAAAAAACGTTACTGTGCCTTTAAGAGATAAAAAAAGGCACACAATTTTCCAAAACAGTGAAAAATGCACCAAACTTTTCACAGTATGTACCTAAAGCATTGGCAAGATTGCACAACTAGCAAGAAAAACGATTAACCCCTTAATGCCCAAACCGGATCAATAGTAAGCTAACAGACCGGTTAAAACAACTTTAGCACCTTGCCACAGCTCTGCTGTGGCCCTACCTTCCCTTAGGAGTCAGATTTATGGGGAAAAAACTTCTTATGGGTCCTCAAACTGTAGCAGGAACCTCCATGTGAACACAGCCTGAAGATCTAGTCATTCTAACTGCGCATCTGAGGCGTGAAATTAGGCCCCTCCCACCTTACTCCAGTGCTGTGAGGCCTAAGAAAACACTCCTAAGAGTTATATTATTAGCCATGTGGGTAACAACCCCTGTAAAAAACCCAAAGGGACCTTCAAAGTGTCTCAAAAAATGATATTTCTTAGTAAAAACCGTTTGCCATAAAAAAGTGTCAACTTGCCATAAAATAGTGTCAACCAGCATAAATTAGCCCTGTTATGTAAGCTTGTAATTCCATACTTAGTCTCTGAATAAAGCTTACCCTTCCCTCATGGGGATCTTTATCAGTCCTTTTCACAGTCTTGTCTAGAAATAAATGACTGAACATACCTTATTGCAGCCTAACCTGAAAACCGTTCCCCCCAACTGAAGTTTTCTTGTACTCCTCAGTCCTGTGTGGGAACAGCGGTGGATTTTAGTTACAACATGCTAAAATCATCTTCCTCTCTGCAGAAATCTTCATCTCTTTTCTGCTGGAGAGTAAACAGTACACACCAGTACCATTTAAAATAACAAACTTTTGCTTGTAGAACAAAAACTACAAATCTAACAACACATTCACTTTACCCTTCCGAGAGGGACCCTATTGCTTAGAGCCGGCAAAGAGAATGACTGGGGGGTGGAGCTAGAGGGGGAGCTATATGGACAGCTCTGCTGTGTGCTCTCTTTGCCACTTCCTGTTAGGAAGGAGAATATCCCACAAGTAAAGGATGAATCCGTGGACTGGATACATGTATCACAAACATGGGGATATTTGTGGATATTTATACCAGTAATATAATTATAGGAAACATGCAGTTATGTCGGGGACCGTGAATATTATAGTAACTAAACATGTTATTATTGTTAAAGCATAACAACTTCACTATAAGCAATTATACACTGACAAGCAACACTAGTTAATAGCTACATATTAATACTGATTAATAATATATATGTGTATGTGTACCTGAATATATAAGTAAATACACATGGTCAATGTTACCCCTATATTATATAGCACAAACACTTGTGATTAATATGCATTATGAAAATGGGGAATTTTTCTGGAAAATTGTCCTGACACTAATGTACTTCCTGTTAGTTTCAATTTAAATGTAAAGAGCTTTTATTTAAAGGAACACAATTCAAAATTAAACTATCATGATTCGGATAGAGCACACAATTTTAAACAACTTTCAAGCTCACTTTCATTATATAAATGTGCACAATCTGTTTCCTTGCACATTTTCTGAGGAGTAAGCTCCTACTGAGCGTGTGCAAGAAAACACAGAATATACCTATATGCTTTTTGTGATTGGCTGATGGCTGTCACATGATGCAGTGGAAGGGAAAATAGAATTAACCTTAAAACTTGCCAGAAAGAAATATAATACTCATTTGAATTTCAAACTAAACGTTTTTGCGCTGTATTTTTTAAATGCATTTACTGATTTTGCTACTGTGTTGAGTGGTCTCTTAACTTTATAATTCTAAGCACCACATCTCTTTAGGCACAGGCAACATCATCAGCTGCTCATTAAGTGTAATTATCTTACCTGTTTTCAACCAAGATAATCCCAAAAACCTGGACTGTGAGTCCTGAGGAATTGCATTTAACAAACCAGACCTATACTGTGCCACTGTCTGACCAGAGGCAAAATCATGAGACAAAAAATATAATTTATGCTTCCCTGATAAATTCCTTTCATGGTGGTGAGAGTCCATAATCCATTACTCCTGGGAATTATACTACTGGCCACTAGAAAGAGGCAACGATCCCAAAACTAACAGAGCACTCAAAACCCCTCCTACCTTACTGGAAACTAGTCTGACATATAGCCAAGCTAGAAAAGAAGAAGCTAGGAAAAGAAAATATGAGCAATAAAAACGAGCTGGGAAAAGAGAGGTATATACTCAAACTGCCGCCAGGAAAAAACCCAAAAAAACAATCACAGTAGAGAAGTGGCAGAGGAGGGCTTTTGATTTTTAGATTAACAAAAGGAACAAAAATGATTAGAAGCTCTAGGATTACCCTTAGACTTCTTGCTCTGAGGGAGAAAAGCTCCTTTAGCCTGTAATGCTCGTGGGATATTCCACTATCAGACTAAACTTGGCCAGTAGTCTTCTTATCCCGGCGTCAAGCTGGAATGATAGGGAGTATTCAGCATAATAATATGCCAAAACAAATAACAACTTTACAGTGTATAGAAAACAGCTGTAAGTAATGCAAATTAATTTATAAGATTCAAATACCTTCTGTTCTGAGCTGTTGAATTGCCTCTGTGCAGGTTCTCATGAATATATGTGCATATTGATCTATTTGGTCTCGTTCTGTTAGAGACAACTACCAGGACCAGGTCGCTCTCTATATCAAAACCTTACACGTTTCGAAGGGTTTGCATATAAGCTACTTCTTCGTCAGTTCTTACCTCTGACAAAGAAGTAGCTTATCTGCAAACACTACATATATATATATATGTAAGTATAACATTGAACAAACAGGAGGCGGCTAGGGACACCTGTGGCAGGCCTGTGACTAACTTCTATTGGGTGTTCTTGTGCCACAAACCATACTCCATTAATATCCCTCTGTCCAGACTGTAGTTCTCTGATGGGAAACTGGGCCTCAAATTGTTCTGAAAACCCATCTCAAAAACACCTGGAGCACTTTCCTCCTTCACATTCCTCCAGCAAAGGCGAAAACAAGACTAGTTTCTAGTAAGGTGAGAGGGGTTTTAAAGGCTCTGGGATTTTTGGGATCTTTGCCTCCTCACAGTGGCCAGGAATATAATTCCCAGGAGTAATGGATCATGGACTCTCACTACCTTTATGAAACAAATATAATTTTTGGATATCTTGATTTATGTGGATGACTGGAATGTAAGTATTACTTTACTTCAGGGGCAACTGCATCATTAGGCTACGTTTAGTGTAATTTACAAGTTTCGTTGTCATTGGTTACGGAAAGGCCACAATGCATTCTGCAGAACCAGAGAGATACTAAACCCATTTTTTTCTTTCATTAGACAGATAGAGCAGGTTATTTGAAGCAACTCTCAAATTTATTCCTATTATCAATGTTTCTTTGTTCTCTTGATATCTTTATTTAAAAAGCAAAAATGTAAAGCTTAGGACCTGGCCCATTTTAGTTTCAGCGCCCTGAATAGTGCTACATTTAGCCACCAATAAGCAAAAGTAATCCAGGTTCTGAACCAAAAATGGCCCGGCTCCTAAGCTTTACATTTACGTAGTGCACTACCTTTAACCGTGAACACGCAGCAGTAATAGCAACAATGTTTGTTTAACTCTACAAGAAGGTTGTGTGTATAGATTAAGAATCAATACTGATAAAAAAGAGGAGTGAAAGTGTGTTATAAAGAGAAACATAGGATGCTTTGGGGTCAGGTACATGACTCATGCACCAAATGATTAAAAAAAGCCATAATAGTAGTGGAGTTTTAGGGCCACCATTTATCATTGAACAGTATACAGGCTCAGATGGTATTCAGCATAATAATATGCCAAAACAAAACAAATAGCAACTTTACAGTGTATAGAAAACAGCTGTAAGTAATGCAAATGAATTTATAAGATTCAAAGTAATTTACCAGTTACCTTCTGTTCTGAGCTGTTGAATGGCCTCTGTGCAGGTTCTCATGAATATATGTGCATCTTGATCTATTTGGTCTCGTTCTGTGTCTGTCATACGAGAATACTCGGATTCTACATGGCTGAAAAATTAAAAAGACGACAACAATGGGTTAGATAGAATGCTTTATAAAGTAAGATAGCATGAAATAACAGCAAGTCATAAAAAAGCAAATAAAATTATAAATATATTATAACCTCTGGTCAGTTTCATTATTCTTCATTAGTTTTTAGTACATATATTCTAAAAAGGAAATAGATTTTGTGATATTAAAAAGGACATTAAACCCAACATTTTTCTTTCGTGATTCAGATAGAGAATATAATTTTAAACAATATTCCAATGTGTTTCTATTATCTAATTTGCTTTACTCTTTAGGTATTCTTTGTTGAAGAAATAGAAATGCACATGGGTGAGCCAATCACACGAGGCATCCATGTGCATCCACCAATCACAAGCTACTGAGCCTATGTAGATATGCTTTTTAGCAAATTATATCAAAAGAATTAAGCAAATTAGATAATACAAGTAAATTAGAAAGTTGTTTAAAATTGTATGCTCTATCTAAATCATATCTAAATCATGAAAGAAAATGTTGGCTTTCATGTGCCTTTAAAGGACCAGTCAACACAGTAGATTTGCATAATCAACAAATGCAAGATAACAAGACAATGCACTCCCCCTGTACCATGTGACAGACATCAGCCAATCACAAATGCTTACACGTACCATGTGACAGCCATCAGCCATTCACAAATGAATACACACTTATTCTTGCACATGCTCAGTAGGAGCTGGTGACTCAAAAAGTTTAAATATAAAAAGACTGTGCACATTTTGTTAATGGAAGTAAATTGGAAAGTTGTTTAAAATGGCATGCTCTATCTGAATAATGAAAGTTTAATTTTGATTGAGTGTAATGAGTAATGACTGCAATACAGTACAGCTTTTAATCATCCCCCTGCATCCTCACATGGAGCTCAGCCTCTCCTGAGTACTTAAAGCCACCTTACCACTTATCTGTTCCATCCCTCTGACTTAAACATGCGCATAACAGCAGTTCTTTAATTAAAAAACATAATTTATGCTTACCTGATAAATGTATTTCTCTTGTGGTGTATCCAAGTCCACTGATCATCCATTACTTGTGGGATATTCTCCTTCCCAACAGGAAGTTGCAAGAGGATCACCCACAGCAGAGCTGCTATATAGCTCCTCCCCCAACTGCCATATTCAGTCATTCGACCGAAGACAAGCAAGAGAAAGGAGAAACTATAGGGTGCAGTGGTGACTGTAGTTTAGAGTTAAAAAAAAATACCTGCCTTAAAATGACAGTGCGGGCCGTGGACTGGATACACCACAAGAGAAATAAATTTATCAGGTAAGCATAAATTATGTTTTCTCTTGTAAGGTGTATCCAGTCCACGGATCATCCATTTCTTGTGGGATACCAATACCAAAGCTAAAGTACACGGATGAAGGGAGGGACAAGGCAGGTACTTAAACAGAAGGAACCACTGCCTGTAAAACCTTTCCCCAAAAATAGCCTCCAAAGAAGCAAAAGTATCAAATTTATAGAATTTTGAAAAAGTATGAAGCAAAGACCAAGTCGTCGCCTTGCAAATCTGTTCAACAGAAGCCGCATTTTAAAGGCCCATGTGGAAGCCACAGCTCTAGTAGAATGAGCTGTAATCCTTTCAGGAGGCTGCTGGCCAGCAGTCTCATAAGCTAAGCGTATTATACTTCTTAGCCAAAGCGAAAGAGAAGTTGCCGAAGCCTTTTGGCCTTTCCTCTGTCCAGAGTAGACAACAAACAAAGCAGATGTTTGACGAAAATCTTTAGTAGCTTGTAAATAATACGTTAAAGCACAAACCATGTCAAGATTGTGTAATAGACGTTCCTTCTTTGAAGAAGGATTAGGACACAATGACGGAACAACAATCTCCTGATTGATATTCTTATTAGATACCACCTTAGGTAAAAACCCAGGTTTGGTACGCAAAACTACTTTATCTGCATGGAAGATCAGATAAGGGGAATCACACTGTAAGGCCGATAACTCGGAAACTCTACGAGCCGAGGAAATAGCTACCAAAAATAGAACTTTCCAAGATAAAAGTTTGATATCTATGGAATGAAGAGGTTCAAACGGAATCCCCTGAAGAACTTTAAGAACCAAATTTAAACTCCATGGTGGAGCAACAGGTTTAAACACAGGCTTGATTCTAACTAAAGCCTGACAAAATGTCTGAACGTCTGGAACATCCGCCAGACGCTTGTGCAAAAGAATAGACAGAGCAGAAATCTGTCCCTTTAAGGAACTAGCTGACAATCCATTCTCCAATCCTTCATGGAGAAAAGATAATATCTTGGGAATCCTGACTTTACTCCATGAGTAACCCTTGGATTCACACCAATAAAGATATTTACGCCATATCTTAAGATAGATTTTCCTGGTGACAGGCTTTCGTGCCTGAATTAAGGTATCAATAACTGACTCGGAGAAGCCACGCTTTGATAAAATCAAGCGTTCAATCTCCAGGCAGTCAGTCTCAGAGAAATTAGATTTGGATGGTTGAAAGGACCCTGAAGTAGAAGGTCCTGTCTCAGAGGCAGAGTCCATGGTGGAAGGGATGACATGTCCACCAGATCTGCATACCAAGTCCTGCGTGGCCATCAGACGAGGGAGCAGAGGAAAAAGTGGAAACACATAACGTTGAACCAATTGTGCAAATACCTCCGGATGGAGTTCCCACTCCCCCGGATGAAAAGTCTGTCGACTTAGAAAATCCGCCTCCCAGTTCTCTACACCTGGGATATGGATAGCCGATAGGTGACAAGAGTGAATCTCTGCCCAACGAATTATCTTTGAAATTTCCAACATCGCTAGGGAACTCCTTGTTCCCCCTTGATGGTTGAGGTAAGCCACAGTCGTGATGTTGTCCGACTGAAATATGATGAACCTCATTGTCGCTAGCTGAGGCCAAACTTGAAGAGCATTGAATATCGCTCTTAGTTCCAGAATGTTTATTGGAAGGAGGGTCTCCTCCTGAGTCCACAATCCCTGAGCCTTCAGGGAGTTCCAGACTGCTCCCCAGCCCAGAAGGCTGGCATCTGTCTTTACTATTGTCCAATCTGGCCTGCAAAAGGTCATACCTTTGGACAGATGGGCCCGAGATAGTCACCAGAGAAGAGAATCCCTGGTATCTTGATCCAGATTTAGTAGAGGGGACAAATCTGTGTAATCCCCACTCCAATAACTGAGCATGCAGAGTTGCAGCGGTCTGAGATGTGGACGAGCAAACGGCACTATGTCCATTGCCGCTACCATTAAGCTGATTACTTCCATACACTGAGCCACCGAAGGGCGAGAAGTGGAATAAAGAACACGGCAGGAATTTAGAAGTTTTGATAACCTGGTCTCTGTCAGGTAAATCCTCATTACTACAGAATCTATTAGAGTTCCCAGAAAGGAGACTCTTGTGAGAGGGGATAAACAACTCCTTTCTTCGTTCACTTTCCACCCATGCGACCTCAGAAATGCCAGAACTATGTCCGTATGAGACTTGGCAATTTGGAAATTTGACGCCTGTATCAGAATGTCGTCTAAATAAGGGGCTACTGCTATGCCCCGAGGCCTTAGGACCGCCAGAAGTGACCCCAGAACCTTCGTAAAGATTCTTGGGGCTGTAGCTAACCCAAAGGGAAGAGCTACAAACTGGTAATGCCTGTCTAGGAAGGAAAACCTGAGCAACCGATGATGATCTTTGTGTATCGGAATGTGAAGATAAGCATCCTTTAAATCAACTGTAGTCATGTATTGACCGTCCTGGATCATAGGTAGGATGGTAGGAATAGTCTCCTTGAATGATGGGACCCTGAGAAATTTGTTTAAGATCTTGAGATCTAAGATTGGTCTGAAGGTTCCCTCTTTTTTGGGAACCACAAACAGATTTGAATAGAATCCTTGTCCCTGTTCCTCCTTTGGAACTGGGTGGATCACTCCCATAACTAGGAGGTCTTGAACACAGTGTAAAAATGCCTCTCTCTTTATCTGGTTTGCAGATAATTGTGAAAGGTGAAATCTCCCTTTTGGAGGAGAAGCTCTGAAGTCCAGAAGATATCCGTGGGATACAATTTCCAACACCCAGGGATTCTGGACATCTCTTGCCCAAGCATGGGCGAAGAGCGAAAGTCTGCCCCCTACTAGATCCGTTACCGGATCGGGGGCCAATCCTTCATGCTGTCTTAGAGGCAGAAGCAGGCTTTTTGGCCTGCTTACCTTTGTTCCAAGTCTGGTTAGGTCTCCAGACCGACTTGGACTGAGCAAAAGTTCCCTCTTGCTTTGTATTAGAGGAAGTTGATGCCGCACTTGCCTTGAAGTTTCGAAAGGCACGAAAATTAGACTGTTTGGCCCTTGATTTGGACCTATCCTGAGGAAGGGCATGACCTTTTCCTCCAGTGATATCGGAAATGATCTCCTTCAAACCAGGCCCGAATAGGGTCTGCCCCTTGAAGGGAATATTAAGCAGCTTAGACTTTGAAGTAACGTCAGCTGACCATGATTTAAGCCATAGCGCCCTACACGCCTGAATAGCAAAACCAGAATTCTTAGCCGTTAGTTTAGTCAAATGAACAATGGCATCAGAAACAAAAGAATTGGCTAGCTTAAGTGCTGTAAGCTTGTCAAGTATATCATCCAATGGGGTCTCTACCTGTAAAGCCTCTTCCAGAGACTCAAACCAGAAAGCCGCAGCAGCAGTGACTGGGGCAATGCATGCAAGGGGCTGTAGAATAAAACCTTGTTGAATAAACATTTTCTTAAGGTAACCCTCTAATTTGTTTATCCATTGGATCTAAGAAAGCACAACTGTCCTCGACAGGGATAGTAGTATGCTTAGCTAGTGTAGAAACTGCTCCCTCCACCTTAGGGACCGTTTGCCATAAGACCCGTGTGGCGGCATCTATTGGAAACATTTTCTTAAAAATAGGAGGGGAAGAGAACGGCACACCTGGTCTATCCCATTACTTAGTAATAATTTCTGTAAACCTTTTAGGTATTGGAAAAACATCAGTGCACACTGGTAATGCATAGTATTTATCCAATCTACACAATTTCTCTGGCACTGCAATTGTGTCACAGTCATTCAGAGCAGCTAAAACCTCCCTGAGCAATACGCGGAGGTGTTCAAGCTTAAATTTAAATGTAGACATATCAGAATCAGGTTGAATCCTCTTCCCTGAGTCTGAAACATCACCCACAGAAAGAAGCTCTCCTTCCTCAGCTTCTGCATATTGTGAGGGAGTATCAGACATAGCTCTTAAAGCGTCAATATGCTCTGTATTTTTTTTTAACTCCAGAGCTGTCTTGCTTTCCTGTAAACCCAGGTAGTCCGGATAATACCGCTGACAGTGTATTATCCATGACTGCCGCCATGTCTTGTAAAGTAAACGCTATGGGCGCACTAGATGTACTTGGCGCCATTAGAGCGTGAGTCCCTTGAGCGGGACTCAAAGGGTCTGACAAGTGGGACGAGTTAGTCGGCATAATTCCCCCTCGTCAGATTCCTCTGATGATACATTTTTTAAAGACAGAATATGATCTTTATTACTTAAAGTGAAATCAGTACATTTGGTACACATTCTAAGAGGGGGTTCCACCATGGCTTCTAAACATAATGAACAAGGAGTTTCCTCTATGTCAGACATGTTTAAACAGGCTAGCAATGAGACCAGCAAGCTTGGAAAACACTTTAAATCAAGTTAACAAGCAAAAAGTAAAAACGGTACTGTGCCTTTAAGAGAAACAAATTTTGTCAGAATTTGAAAAATAGTGAAAAAAAGCAGTTAAACAAACGAAATTTTTACAGTGTGTATAATAAGTTAACAGAGCATTGCACCCACTTGCAAATGGATGATTAACCCCTTAGTTCAAAAAACGGATCAAAAAAACGATAACACAATTTATGCTTACCTGATTAATTTATTTCTCTTGAGGTGTATCCAGTCCACGGATCATCCATTACTTGTGGGATATTCTCATTCCCAACAGGAAGTTGCAAGAGGACACCCACAGCAGAGCTGTAATATAGCTCCTCCCCTAACTGTCATTCGACCGAAAACAAGCCGAGAAAGGAGGAATCATAGGGTGCAGTGGTTACTGTAGTTTAAATTTAAAAATTACCTGCCCTAAAATGACAGGGCGGGCCGTGGACTGGATACACCACAAGAGAAATAAATTTATCAGGTAAGCATAAATTGTGTTTTCTCTTGTAAGATGTATCCAGTCCACGGATCATCCATTACTTGTGGGATACCAATACCAAAGCTAAAGTACACGGATGAAGGGTGGGACAAGGCAGGAACTTAAATGGAAGGAACCACTGCCCGTAAAACCTCTCTCCCAAATATAGCCTCCGAAGAAGCAAAAGTATCAAATTTGTAAAATTTTGAAAACATATGAAGCATAGACCAAGTCGTCGTCGCCTTGCAAATCTAATCAAAAGAAACCTCATTTTTAAAGGCCCAAGTGGAAGCCACAGCTCTAGTGGAATGAGCTGTAATCCTTTCAGGAGGCTGCTGTCCAGCAGTCTCATAGGCTAAGCGGATTAAGCTTCTTAGTCAAAAAGAAAAAGAGGTTGCCGAAGCCTTTTGACCTCTCCTCTGTCCAGAGTAGACAACAAACAAAGCAGATGTTTGACGAAAATCTTTAGTAGCTTGTAAGTAAAACTTTAAAGCACGGATCACGTCCAAATTGTGTAACACAAGGATGGAACAACAATCTCTTGATTGATATTCTTGTTAGATACCACCTTAGGTAAGAACCCAGGTTTGGTACGCAGGACTACCTTATCCGTATGAAAAATCAGATAAGGAGAATCACATTGTAAGGCAGATAGCTCAGAGACTCTACGAGCCGAGGAAATAGCTACCAAAAAAAGAACTTTCCAAGATAAAAGCTTGATATCTATGGAATGAAGAGGTTCAAACGGAACTCCTTGAAGAACCTTAAGAACCAAGTTTAAGCTCCATGGTGGAGCAACAGGTTTAAACACAGGCTTGATTCTAACTAAAGCCTGACAAAATGCCTGAACGTCTGGAACATCTGCCAGACGCTTAACTAGCTGACAATCCTTTTTCCAAACCTTCTTGGAGAAAAGATAATATCCTAGCAATCCTGACCTTACTCCATGAGTAACCCTTGGATTCACACCAATAAAGATATCTACGCCATACCTTATGGTAAACTTTCCTGGTGACAGGCTTTCGTGCCTGTCTTAAGGTATCAATAACTGACTCGGAGAAGCCACGCTTTGATAAAATCAAGCGTTCAATCTCCAGGCAGTCAGCCTCAGAGAAATTAGATTTGGATGGTTGAAAGGACCCTGAAGTAGAAGGTCCTGTTTCAGAGGCAGAGACCATGGTGGAAAGGATGACATGTCCACTAGATCTGCATACCAGGTCCTGCGTGGCCACGCAGGTGCTATCAGAATCACCGATGCTCTCTCCTGCTTGATCTTGGCAATCAGTCGAGGGAGCAGTGGAAACGGTGGAAACACATAAGCCAGGTTGAAAGACCAGGGCGCTGCTAGAGCATCTATCAGTGTCACCTTGGGATCCCTGGACCTGGATCCGTAACACGGAAGCTTGGCGTTCTGGCGAGACGCCATGAGATCCAGTTCTGGTTTGCCCCAACGATGAATCAGTTGTGCAAATGCCTCCGGATGGAGTTCCCACTCTCCCGGATGAAAAGTCTGACGACTTAGAAAATCCGCCTCCCAGTGCTCTACACTTGGGATATGGATAGCTGATAGGTGGCAAGAGTGAATCTCTGCCCAGCGAATTATTTTTGAAACTTCTAACATCTCTAGGGAACTTCTCGCTCCCCCTTGATGGTTGATGTAAGCTACAGTCGTGATGTTGTCCGACTGAAATCTGATGTACCTCAGAGTTGCTAACTGAGGCCAAGCCTGAAGAGCCTTGAATATCGTTCTTAGTTCCAGAATATTTAATGGAAGGAGAGACTCCTCCTGAGTCCACGATCCCTGAGCCTTCAGGGAGTTCCAGACTGCACCCCAACCTAGAAGGCTGGCATCTGTCGTAACAATTGTCCAATCTGGCCTGCGAAAGGTCATACCTTTGGACAGATGGACACGAGATAGCCACCAGAGAAGAGAATCCCTGGTCTCTTGGTCCAGATTCAGTTGAGGGGACAAATCTGTGTAATCCCCGCTCCACTGACTGAGCATGCATAGTTGCAGCGGTCTGAGATGTAAGCATGCAAACGGCACTATGTCCATTGCCGCTACCATTAAGCCGATTACTTCCATACACTGAACCACCGAAGGGCGCGGAATGGAATGAAGAACCCGGCAGGAATTTAGAAGCTTTGATAACCTGGACTCCGTCAGATAAAATTTTCATTTCTACAGAATCTATCAGAGTCCCTAGAAAGGAAACTCTTGTGAGTGGGGATAGAGAACTCTTTTCCTTGTTCACTTTCCACCCATGCGACCACAGAAATGCCAGTACTACGTCCGTATGAGACTTGGTAATTTGGAAGTTTGACGCCTGTATCAGGATGTCGTCTAAATAAGGGGCTACTGCTATGCCCCGCGGCCTTAGGACCGCCATAAGTGACCTTAGAACCTTTGTAAAGATTCTTGGGGCTGTAGCTAATCCCAAGGGAAGAGCTACAACTGGTAATGCCTGTCTTAAAAGGCAAACCTGAGAAACCGATGATGATCTTTGTGTATCGGAATGTGAAGATAAGCATCCTTTAGATCCACTGTAGTCATATATTGACCCTCCTGGATCAGTGGTAGGATGGTACGAATAGTTTCCATCTTGAACGACGGAACTTTGAGGAATTTGTTTAAGATCTTTAGATCCAAAATTGGTCTGAAGGTTCCCTCTTTTTTGGGAACCACAAACAGATTTGAGTAAAAACCCTGTCCCTGTTCCTCCTTTGGAACTGGATGGATCACTCCCATAACTAGGAGGACTCGTACACAGTGTAAGAACGCCTCTCTCTTTATCTGGTGTGCAGATAATTGTGAAAGGTGAAATCTCCCTTTTGGGGGGGAAGCTTTGAAGTCCAGAAGATATCCCTGGGATATAATTTCCAACGCCCAGGGATCCTGAACATCTCTTGCCCACGCCTGGGCAAAGAGTGAAAGTCTACCCCCTACTAGATCCGTTCCCGGACAGGGGGCCGTTCCTTCATGTTGTCTTAGAGGCAGCAGCAGGCTTTTTTTACCTGCTTACCTTTTTTCCATGTCAGGTTTGGTCTCCAGACCGTCTTGGATTGAGCAAAAGTTCCCTCTTGTTTATTATTAGAGGAAGTTGATGCCGCACCTGCCTTGAAGTTTTGAAAGGCACGAAAATTAGACTGTTTGGCCCTAGATTTGGACCTGTCCTGAGGAAGGGCATGACCTTTTCCTCCAGTGATATCAGCAATAATCTCCTTCAACCAGGCCCGAAAATAGGGTCTGCCCCTTGAAGGGAATGATAAGTAGCTTAGATTTTGAAGTCACGTCAGCTGACCATGATCTAAGCCATAGCGCTTTGCGCGCCTGTATAGCAAAACCAGAATTCTTAGCCGTTAGTTTAGTCAAATGAACAATGGCATCAGAATAAAAGAATTGGCTAGCTTAAGTGCTCTAAGTTTGCCAAGTATGTCATCCAATGGAGTCGCTACCTGTAAAGCCTCTTCCAGAGACTCAAACCAGTACGCCGCAGCAGCAGTGACAGGGGCAATGCATGCAAGGGGCTGTAGGATAAAACCTTGTTGAATAAATATTATCTTAAGGTAACCTCTAATTTTTTATCCATTGGATCTAAAAAAAAAGCACAGCTGTCCTTGACAGGGATAGTAGTACGCTTTACTAGAGTAGAAACTGCTCCCTCCACCTGAGGGACTGTCTGCCATAAGTCCCATGTGGTGGCGTCTATTGGAAACATTTTTCTAAAAATAGGAGGGGAAGAGAACGGCACACCTGGTCTATCCCATTCCTTATTAATAATTTCTGTAAA
Organism: Bombina bombina; assembly: GCF_027579735.1. NCBI lineage: Eukaryota > Metazoa > Chordata > Amphibia > Anura > Bombinatoridae > Bombina > Bombina bombina. The sequence continues at coordinate 1,305,331,389 of NC_069500.1, forward strand.
CCTTTTAGGTATTTGGAAAAACATCAGTACACACCGGCACTGCAAAGTATTTATCCAGTCTACACAATTTCTCTGGCACTGCAATGGTATCACAGTCATTCAGAGCAGCTAAAACCTCCCTAAGCAACACGCGGAGGTGTTCAAGCTTAAATTTAAATGTAGAAATATTAGAATCAGGTATCTTTCCTGAGTCATTAACATCACCCACTGACTGAAGCTCTCTTTCCTCAGCTTCTGCATATTGTGAGGCAGTATCAGACATGGTTCTTAAAGCGTCAGTATGCTCTGCATTTTGTCTCACCCCAGAGCTATCTCGCTTACCTCTAAGTTCAGGTAGTCTGGCTAATACCGCTGACAGTGTATTATCCATGACTGCCGCCATGTCTTGTAAAGTAAACGCTATGGGCGCCCTAGATGTACTTGGCGCCATTTGAGCGTGAGTCGCTTAAGCGGGAGTCAAAGGGTCTGACACGTGGGGAAAGTTAGTCGGCATAACTTCCCCCTCGTCAGATTCGTCTGGTGATACATTTTTTAAAGACAGAAAATGATCTTTATTGCATAAAATGAAATCAGTACATTTGGTACACATTCTAAGAGGGGTTCCACCATGGCTTTTAAACATAATAAACAAGGAGTTTCTTCTATGTCAGACATGTTTATACAGAATAGCAATGAGACTAGCAAGCTTGGAAAACACTTTAAATCAAGTTAACAAGCAAATATAAAAAACGGTACTGTGCCTTTAAGAGAAACAAATTTTGTCAGAATTTGAAAAACAGTGAAAAAATGCAGTAAATCAAACGAAATTTTTACAGAGTGTATAATAGGCTAACAGAGCATTGCACCCACTTGCAAATGGATGATTAACCCCTTAGTTCAAAAAACGGATCAAAAAAAAGAAATAGACATTTTTTAACGGTCACAACCAACTGCCACAGCAAGCTGTGGCCCTACCTTCCCCAATAAACGACTTTGGAAAGCCTTTGGGCCCTTTAGAGATGTCCTATAGCATTCAGAGGGCCTTTGAGGGAAGCTGGATGTCACAGTTTGTAATTTTAACTGCACCAACTGTAACTTTTATACTACAACAGTGGAAATTGTTTCTAGTCAAAATTTAAGCCAGCCATGTGGAAAAAACTAGGCCCCAATAAAGTTTTATCACCAAAGCATATATAAAAAAGATTAAACATGCCAGCAAACGTTTTATATTGCAATATCATAAGGGTATTACCCCTGGGAGTAAGCATGATACCAGTCGTTATTAAATCACTGTATTCAGGCTTAACTTACATTAATCCGGTATCAGCAGCATTTTCTAGTGTTTTCCATCTCTAGAAAAAATTATAACTGCACATACCTGATAGCAGAATAAACTGCACGCCATTCTCTCGCTGAAGTTACCTCATCTGTGTAATCCCCTCAGACATATGTGAGAACAGCATAGGATATTAGTTACAACCTGCTAAGATCATAGAAACCTCAGGCAGATTCTTCTTCTATTTACTGCCTGAGATAAAATAGCACAACTCCGGTACTATTTAAAAATAACAAACTTTTGATTGAAGAAAATAAACTAGCTATATTTAACCACTCTCTCCTACAACGTCCTTGCTTGTTGAGAGTTGCAAGAAAATGACTGGCTATGACAGTTAGGGGAGGAGCTATATTACACCTCTGCTGTGGGTGTCCTCTTGCAACTTCCTGTTGGGAATGAGAATATCCCACAAGTAATGGATGATCCGTGGACTGGATACACCTTACAAGAGAAATAGACGTTTTTTAACAGTTACAACAAACTGCCACAGCTCAGTTGTGGCCCTACCTTCCCAAACAAACGACTTTGGAAAGCCTAAGAGCCCTTTAGAGAGGTCCTATAGCATTCAGGGGACTCCTGGAGGAAGCTGGATGTCTCAGTCTGTAAAAGTTACTGCGAAATAAAGCGCTAAATTAGGCCCCTCCCACTCATGTTAAAACAGTGGAAAGCCTCAGGAAACTGTTTCTAGGCAAATTTAAGACAGCCATGTGGAAAAAAACTAGGCCCCAATAAAGTTTTATCACCAAAGCATATATAAAAACGCTTAAACATTACCAGCAAAAGTTTTATATTGCAAATCTATAAGAGTATTACCTCTTAAAGTAAGCATGATACCAGTCGCTATTAAATCACTGTATTCAGGCTTACCTTACATAAATCTGGTATCAGCAGCATTTTCTAGCATTTACATCTCTAGAAAATTTTGTTTAACTGCACATACCTCATAGCAGGATAACCTGCACGCCATTCCCCAGCTGAAGTTTACCTCTCTCTTCAGTTATGTGTGAGAACAGCAATGGATCTTAGTTACAACCTGCTAAGATCATAGAAATCACAGGCAGATTCTTCTTCTATTTTCTGCCTGGGACAAAATAGTACAACTCCGGTATCATTTAAAAATAACAAACTGGGGGGGCGGAGCTAGCCTTTCTAGGGATGAGACGTGTTTTTGTGCAGCTCCTGCTCACAGATATCATATTTGTTAAAATTTGATAAACTTAGCCAAAAAAAACCTTTAGTATACTCTCATGATAATACCCACAGTGGTATAGGCTCTAAGGACTTTTCATTTTTGAGGCATTGGATGAGCAGGAGCTGCGACGCCACGCTCCAGCATGAAGAGGCCCTGATTGTATGAGGCACCGGCTCTTATATTCCATCAACCGAGTGTGGCCATCAGAAGAGTCTCTCTAAGTAATTATACGCTATAGCCACACTTTAGAATATCCCGGACCTGCTTCTTTCTACAGATATACCTCCAAGTCAGGGCCACGGAACCCCCAATCTCTAACCGGACACACAGGAAGATATTCAGACTACTCGCTCTTCTATCTATAAAGCACCCAGGAAGCAGCCCCTTGGGTCGCAGGAAAATTATATCAAAATGGAGTCGCCAGATGGAGAGGAATATGCCATCCTATTGCACTCAGACAATACCTTCGCAGACCTCAAGCAGGGCCTACTGTCACTCCAAGAACTGGCAACACAGCTGCCGCAGTTCACTTACGCACCCGACAATAGCGAGGCGCAGCAAGAGGAGCCCCGCTCTGTAAATCAGCAGGCTAACAGAGGATGGGGCGCAAGTGACTATCAAACCTCCCGATCGGGAACAGATAATGCCCCTCACCGCATATACGCAAGACCTGATGCAGGCATTTCCTTCCCTGATCGCCGCTGGAACACTTTGGCAGAAGGACCTCTGCTTTTCTTCTTTAAGAGAACTTCTGCACAGCCATGGGGTCACTGCCTTGCTTCCTCACTGTAAATGGCGGGATACGATGACAGCATACAGCTTTACAGAGACAGAAGCGATACTTGATCTGGCTGTGTGCTGTTTTGGAGCCGGGGCTCACTCCCTCACTAAGCGATGGGAAACAGGGACATACTTGAGACTTATTGAGTCTGCTCCCTTCATTGGGTTAACTCCTTACAGGTTAGGAGTGGGCTAGATTCTGACCCTTAATATCAGCTTCCTATATTTAGTAACTGTATGTTATTCTGCTACACCGTTTCACTGCTTAAGTTAATCGTTTTGTTATGTGTGGTTTGTTTTTGCACTTTATAGAGACCTAACAGTCATTATAATTCTATCTCCATGCACTTACACCTCCAGAGTTAGGAGCTCAAGGCAACTCCTGGATAAACACGGATAGTATTAACATAAAAGCCCTAATAGAGATTGCTTGACACCCTAGCTGGATACACCTCTCTTATCACTGTTGTCTCCTTTTCTTTTTTCTTTCTTATCTTTATCATCAAGCCATCAAGCCTATCATAATGCAAGCCCCTGACTCTAATCAAACGTTTACCACAATCTAAACCTGTTAAGGTCCCTTTCACCCACCATCCACCCTTTCTTTATTTTGCTCGGTACTGGCTTTGATGGAAGCTCTAATAAATATAGGGCCCATAGCCTACATGATAGAGACTCACAATACATGGCCTTTACTAGTAGAAGCTCCACTCAATAACACATAATATCAACCTACCTCTAAGCTCTTTAGCCTTATGCTTAGTTATCTTTCCACTTATCAAGCTTTTTACTGCAGATGAACCTTGCCTGTACTACTGCCCTACGCTCCCACTACTTCAACATCAAAGCTTCCGGCGGCCGAGGCAGCATAGTAAACATTAAGGGCAGCTTGGGAAAGACTGAAGAATCTGTTCAGTAATCAGATAGAGGTTATTTATTGGGGTACATCAGAGGCAGTTAGATACCACTGGGGAATGGATCTCTTATTTTAGACCCTTCAGAAGGTCCTGGTACGTCCCTACGCTCCCACATACACTCACTTCAAGTTAGCAGCTAGGTGGCTACTCAGCTCAGGTTATAAAAATACTCCCACTGTGATCTGTACACATCCTTTAACCCATGGGGCTGTGACAGACATCACACAGCAGCACTACTACAGTCTCACTACATATAAGTCTGAATATTAGCTTTAGATATTACTAATAGTGTCCACAAGCTTAAACAACCAAGTTATCTCACTAGTCTCTCCCTTCCCCCTATACTCCAAATCCTGAGCGGCTCTAGCCCGCTGATTCCCTTCCCCCCAACTCAAATAATATTCCTCCATATATGTTGGTGTGTACTCTACTTATCTAATTTTCATATCCTACCTATCTCATACCGCTGTCTGGTTAAAATACATCTTTCTCCACAGAGTCGGTATATTCGTAGCTTCTCAATTGTACACACCTCCCTCTCACTTCTTATTACTTAACACAAAAAATGAGGTTTCATTCTCATATACTTATCTTCCTACCCAGATAACAATCCAGTTATAGTCCTAAAGCGTTTTTGTTGCTGTTATTTGTTTTCTATGCTTATTCCTTGCAGATTATTTCCTCCCTATACTCATATGTATGGCAGCTAACCGTAGATTTTTCTTGCTATTTTTTTTTCCCTTTGACAAGTGTATCTAGAAAAAGATTTGTAATACCACATTTCTGAAGTCTAAACATTGCTCAACTGTTTGCCTCAGGTTATCTGCGCATAATCTTCAGCTATAACTCCTTGTAACTGGACATTCCCTACTTACTTTTTCTATTGTATTTTTATAATGCCTCAATAAAAATTTATGGTAAAAAAAATAAATAAACTTTTGATTGAAGAAAAAAAACAACTACGTTTCACCACTTCTCTCTTACTACCTCCATGCTTGTCGAGAGTTGCAAGAGAATGACTGGATATGGCAGTTAGGGGAGGAGCTATATAGCAGCTCTGCTGTGGGTGATCCTCTTGCAACTTCCTGTTTGGAAGGAGAATATCCCACAAGTAATGGATGATCTGTGGACTGGATACACCTTACAAGAGAAAAAGCCAGTGACGCTTAAAGGACCAGTAAATACAACAGATTTGCATAATCAACAAATGCATGATAAAAAAGACAATGCAATCGCAATTAGTCTCTAATTCAAATGAGTAGTAGTTTTTTTTTCTGACAAATTTCAAAATTATGTCAATTTCCACTGCTCCTCTATCATGTGACAGCCATCAGCCAATCACAAATGTGTATATAAGTATATTCTGTGAATTCTTGCACATGCTCAGTAGGAGTTGGTGAATCAAAAAGTGTAAATATAAAAAGACTGTGCACATTTTGTTAATGGAAGTAAATTGGAAAGTTGTTTTAAATTGCACACTATCTGAATCATGAAAGTTTAATTTTGACTTGAGTGTCCCTTTAACCAAACTCTGTGCTGATAATTTGTTTTTGGACCTTCCTACAGGAAGTGCATTTATAATCTGTTTGCTCTAAATGGAGTCCTGGGAAACTTCATTCTTTTAACCTCTATCAGTACAAACTGCAGTTCGTGCATTTGCTCCTGCTCTTGTATAAACTCCTGTTTCAGAGCAAACAGCAGCTTGTGTTTTACATTTATTCCAGCACAAACTGCAGTTCTCATGTAAACATCTCTGCAATCTACAATGCAGGAGCATACTTTAGTTCCTGTTAGTTCAATAGTGCAGTCTGCCCTTTCTAAAACGTGCACACCTGATCAAGAACATGTCATGTTGCACTGGCCAAACAACCTTGTAGAGGTAAACAGTATAGAACATGTTATATACACATCCCATGCAATGAATATGATTCACAAACTGGGTTCATTGACAGCAGTGATCTGCAATCTAGGTATGGCTGATGTCATGTCTTTTCTAGTGGTATCTGCAGCCAGAAGGTACTTTTCAAACTGTCACTGCCCAGTAATTACTAGGTATCTTTTGCAGACCTGGGCCTCCATTACATATGCAGCGTCGCCCGCAAAAGCCAGTGACGCCAGTTTTTACGCGATTTTGGTATCCTATATACAGCGCCGCATATAAATGCGGCACGTATATTTCACCCGTCGCTCGCAACTATTACTCCCATAGGCTAACATGGGACCGCGTTGTAAATCGGTATCCAATATCCAGCGCAAGGCCTTACGTGGCGAAAATGGAGAAATCTTACTCCATTTTTACCTCGCCATAAAAGGCAGCCGTAGCAGGCCTTGCGCTGAGTATGGGTGCACCGTAACTCCCAAAAATGCCTGCAAAAATAAACTAACACCTAACGCATGCGCAATGTCTATCTACCTGTCAACCGCAATCCCCACCGCAATAACTAATAAACTATTAACCCCTAAACCGCCATAGCCCACAACGCAAGTAATAACTAAACCCCTAAACCGCCATAGCCCACATAGCCTATTAAATGTATTAACCCCTAATCTGCCGCCGTCGCCGCAACTATAATAGTTATTAACTCCTAAACCTAAGTCTAACCCTAACCCTAACACCCCCTAACTTAAATATTATTTAAATAAATATAAATCAATTTACTATTATTATCTAAATTATTCCTATTTAAAACTAAATACTTATCTATAAAATAAACCCTAAGATAGCTACAATATAATTGATAATTACATTATAGCTATTTTAGGATTTATTTTTATTTTACAGGCAACTTTGTATTTATTTTAACAAGGTACAATAGTTATTAACTATTTAATAACTACCTAGTTAAAATATGTACAAATTTACCTGTAAAATAATTTCTAACCTAAATTACAATTAAACCTAACACTACACTATAATTAAATTAATTACATAAACTAACTACAATTAAATTAAATAAACTAAAGTACAAAATTACAGAAAATAAAAAATGAATTACTATTTTTTTAAGCTAATTACACCTACTCTAATCCCCCTAATAAAATAAAAAAAGCCCCCCAAAATAATAAAATTCCCTACCCTATACTAAATTACAAATAGCCCTTAAAAGGGCCTTTTGCGGGGCATTGCCCCAAAGTAATCAGCTCTTTTACATGTAAAATAAAAGACAATACACCCCCCAACATTACAGCCCACACACCCAACCCTATTCTAAAACCCACCCAAACCCCCTTAATAAAACCTAACATTACCCCCTTGAAGATCACCCTACCTTGAGCCGTCTTCACCCAGCCGGGCAGAAGTGGACATCCAGAGGGGCAGAAGTCTTCATCCGGCTAGAAGAGGTCCCCCAAGCGGCAGAAGTCTTCATCCAGGAGGCATCTTCTATCTTCTTCCATCCGGAGCGGAGCGGGTCCATCTTGAAGACATCCGACGTGGAGCATCCTCTTCCTTCTTGATCCGACGACTGAATGAAGGTTCCTTTAAGTGATGTCATCCAAGATGGCGTCCCTTCAATTCCGATTGACTGATAGAATCCTATCAGCCAATCGGATTTAAGGTAAGAAAAATCCTATTGGCTGATGCAATCAGCCAATAGGATTGAAGTTCAATCCTACTGGCTGATCCAATCAGCCAATAGTACTGAGCTTGCATTCTATTGGCTGATTGGAACAGTCAATAGAATGCAAGGTCAATCCTATTGGCAGATTGCATCAGCCAATAGGATTTTTCCTACCTTAGTTCCGATTGGCTGATAGGATTCTATCAGCCAATCGGAATTGAAGGGACACCATCTTGGATGACGTCACTTAAAGGAACCTTTATTCAGTCGTCGGATCAAGAAGGAAGAGGATGCTCTGCGTCGGATGTCTTCAAGATGGACCCGCTCCGGATGGAAGAAGATAGAAGATGCCGCCTGGATGAAGACTTCTGCCGCTTGGAGGACCTCTTCTGGCCAGATCGGATGAAGACTTCTGCCCCTCTGGATGTCCACTTCTGCCCGGCTGAGTGAAGACGACTCAAGGTAGGGTGATCTTCAGGGGGGTAGTGTTAGGTTTTATTAAGGGGGGATTGGGTGGGTTTTAGAATAGGATTGGGTGTGTGGGTGGTGGGCTGTAATGTTGGGGGGGTATTGTCATATTTTACAGGTAAAAGAGCTGATTACTTTGGGGCAATGCCCTGCAAAAGGCCCTTTTAAGGGCTATTTGTAATTTAGTATAGGGTAGGGAATTTTATAATTTGGGGGGGCTTTTTTATTTTATTAGGGGGATTAGAGTAGGTGAAATTAGCTTAAAAAATTGTAATTAATTTTTTATTTTCTGTAATTTAGTGTTTGTTGTTTTTTGTACTTTAGTTTATTTAATTTAATTGTAGTTAGTTTATGTAATTAATTTAATTATAGTGTAGTGTTAGGTTTAATTGTAATTTAGGTTAGGATTTATTTTACAGGTAAATTTGTACTTATTTTAACTAGGTAGTTATTAAATAGTTAATAACTATTTAATAACTATTGTACCTAGTTAAAATAAATACAAAGTTGCCTGTAAAATAAAAATAAATCCTAAAATAGCTATAATGTAATTATTAATTATATTGTAGCTATCTTAGGGTTTATTTTACAGGTAAGTATTTAGTTTTAAATAGGAATAATTTAGTTAATAAAAGTAATTTTATTTAGATTTATTTAAATAATATTTAAGTTAGGGGGTGTTAGGGTTAGACTTAGGTTTAGGGGTTAATAACTTTATTATAGTGGCAGCGATGTTGGCGGCGGCAGATTAGGGGTTAATACATTTAATAGGCTATGTGGGCTATGGCGGTTTAGGGGTTAATAATTTAGTTATTACTTGCGGTGTGGGTTTGATGGCGGATATAGGGGTTAATAGTTTAAATAGGCATATTGCGTTGTGGGGGGTTGTCGGTTTAGGGGTTAATACATTTAATATTAGTAATGAGAGGGGGGATTGCGGATATAGGGGGTTTTACGTGTCGGGCTTATTTTTGGGAAGCAGATTAGACTTTTACGGGAAATTTGTTATTTTCTTTACTTTTCTTAGGCGCCGGCAGTTTCTAAAGTTCCGTAAGTCACTAGCGACTCCAGAAATTTGTAGTTACGCTCATTTCTGGACATCGCTAGTTTATCCGACTTACGGCACTTTATGAACTGCCGGCGCCGTATATGTAATACCCCGATGTGCAAGGTGAAATTACAGGCGGTGCAGGTATATGTGATCGCGCCCCTGGTCTCCAACAATTCATCACTATTTCCTACTAACAACACGGTTCTATGCTGCTGATGAGTATCTTACAGGGTCAATAATAAACACCTCCTCAACATACCAAATAATATCAATCAGCTTATTTATTTCAGGTTGGATCAATTGCAGACAGACAAGTCATTTTATCTTTCTTACATCTAAAAGAGGACATTTTAAAATGCATTGTCAAAATAAACCAGTTTAACTTCCTTTGTTTATGATTTATTTTTTTAGAATTTTAAAAATTCTATACAGAACACAAATGTAGTTGGTACATTTCACATAAAGTGCATATAAACAGTAATAGTTTGACCTCCATATAGGTTCTAAAAAATGCTAACCATAAAAAAATAACACAGGCCTCTTTTAATCATCAGCCAATCATAGTATATGTATACCCTGTGAGCTTGTGCACATGCTCAGTAGGATCTTGTTCACCAAAAAGTGTGTCTATAAAAAAAACTGTGCAAATTTCGATAATGGAAGTAAATTGGAAAGTCACTTAAAACTGCATGCTCTATCTGAATCATACAAGTTTATTTTGACTTGAGTGTCCCTTTAAAGGGCCATGAAACCAAAATTGTTTATTTCATGATTCTGACAGAACATGCACCATAATACTCAAATGCTCTATCGAAATCATGAAAAAAAATGGTTTCATGTCCTAAACCTAAAACTTAAGAAGCCCTTACTCATGGCAGGTCACAAGGCACATTGGTAAAATCTATGCAAACCCTTAATACTTTGTTGTAGACAGCAAACCAGGCCATATGTATTCCTTCTAAATGCTCTGAAGGCTGCCAAGGTAAAGCACAGAAGGCGCAAATTTATTCATCATTATTTGCAATTAAGACTCAAATTGCCATAGAGGCTTCTACAAATTCACAAAATTTAATCTCCCCACAGCAGTGAACATTCGAATTGATGCCATTTAAGTGAAACCAATACAAAACACTGAAAAACTTCTTGCTGCAATAATATTACCATCCAGCTCATAAAATTAGTATTATTATTATTAGACTTTTATATTTATGAAGCGCCAACATATTCCGCAGCGCTGCCAATGGGTACAATTCATTTAAATAAAACAATGATATAAAACTTGTAAGAGAAAATACAAAATTTACAAACACATACAGGAGGAATTGAGGGCCCTATTCTTGTGGGAACTTACAATCTAGAAGGGTAGGAGGTTGAGAAACAGGAGATGAGGACTGCAATAATGAGAATGATGTTAATGCAGAGTTAGATGAGGGAAATGTTGTTAGGTAAGTAAAATATATTTATTATTGAGTTGGGTGGTAGGCTTCTCTGAACAAACAAGTCTTCAGGGAGCATTTAAAGGAAGAAAGATTAGGGCAAAGCCTGGCAGCATGAGGGAGAGTGTTCCAAAGGGTAGGTGCTGCACGACAGAAGTCCAGCAGTCTAGCATGGGAAGAGGTTATAGTCAAAGTTGTTTATTAGAGGGGATAGGTAGTGGGGTGCAGCGTTAGTGAGACCTTTGTATGTAAGGGTGAGAATTTTGAATTTAATTCTGCTGTGAATGAGAAGCCAATGAAGGGACTCGCAGAGAGGTGCAGCAAATACAGAGCGACGGGAAAGGTGGATTAGCCTGGCAGAGGCATTTAGGATGGATTGAAGGGGGGAGAGGCAGGAAAGAGGAAGGCCAGTAAGTAGGTTATTGCAGTAGTCAAGTAGGGAAATAAGGGAGTGGATTATTTGCTTTGTGGTGTTTGCGCTCAGAAAAGGGTGAATCTTGAAAATATTGCGTAGGTGTTTGCGGCAGGATGTAGAAAGCGATTGGATGTGGGGGACGAAGGATAGATTTGAGTCAAGTGTAACTCTGAGGCAGCGGACTTGGGGCGATGGGGAAATGGTGATGCCGTCAAAAGGGATAGAGAAGTCAGAAGTTGGCATAGATCTTGAAGGGTGGGGGGATTAGAAGGAGCTCAGTCTTGGACATGTTAATCTTTAGGTGGTGAGAGGCCATTCGGGAAGAAATACCAGATAACCAGTCGCTGACATGAGAAAGGACAGAGGGAGAGAGAGCAAGGGTAGAGAGGAAGATCTGGGTGTCATCAGCATAGAGGTGATATTTGAAGCCATAACTGTTGATAAGTTTACCCAGTGAAGAAGTATAAATGGAGAAGAGTAGAGGACCTAGAACAGATCCTTGAGGTACTCCAACAGACAGAGGCATTGGAGAGGAGGAGTCACTGGCAAATTACACAGAAAAAGACCTGTGAGAAAGATAGGAGTGAATCCAAGAAAGAGCAGTGTCACAGAGGCCAACAGAGCTAAGGGTCTGTAGAAGGAGGGGGTGGCCAACTGTGTCGAAGGCAGCTGAGATGTCAAGTAAGATGAGTATAGAGTAGTGGCCAATTTTTTTAGCAGAGAGAAGATTGTTAGTAACCTTGGTAAGGGCAGTCTCAGTTGAGTGTTTGGGGCGGAATCCAGATTTCAGGGGGTCAAGCAAGAAGTTGGTGGACAGGAAGTGGGTTAGGAGATTGTAAACTAGTTTTTCAAGGAGTTTTGATGTCAGTGGAAGCAGTGATATGGGGCAGTAGCTTCCAGGAGAATAAGGGTCGAGGTAGGGTTTTTTGAGTATGGGAGTGACTTTTGCATGTTTGAAAGAAGATGGGAATGACCACTAGAGAGAGATAAGGTTGAAGATATGAGTAAGAGTAGGAGTGAGGGTGGAAGACAGGGAGGGTATTAGATGGGAAGGGATAGGGTCGAGCAGGCAGGTAGTGAGGCATGAGGAAGATAGTAAGGAAGAAACGTCATTCTCAGTGGCTGGATGGAAGATGCAGAGGGAGTAACTGGGCCTGTTGTTGGAATATTGCAGGTTGCTGTGGGGATGTTGCTTCGGATAGTACGTGTTTTGTTTAAAAAGCAGTCTGCCAGGTCTTGAGCACTAAAGACAGATGGAGGGTGGAGCAGGTGGGTAGAAGAGAGAGTTAAAGGTGGAGAAGAGTCGTTTAAAGTTTGAGGAAAGAGTAGATATGAGAGAAGAGAAGTAGGTTTGCTTGGCTAAGTGAAGGGCAGAAGTGTATAAACGAAGAATAAACTTATAGTGTATGAAATCAGGTTTAGAGTGAGTTTTCCTCCAGACACGCTCCGCACTACAGGACTTTTTGCAAATGGCATGTTTGCTGAGAGTGCCAGTGCTGTAACTGACGGCGTGATGTTTTGCGCAGTCGGGGAGGGGCAAGCGTGTCTAGAGGAGAGAGTTTTGTTATAGTGGGCTGTAGCGAGATCAGGGCAAGTTATAGTGGAAGTGAGAGGGAGGAGATCTTGAATGATTTTTGAAAATTGGAGCGGATTCACAGCGTGTAGATTTCTACAGGTGTGGGAGCGGGATGGAGAAGTGGGTTTAGCTTTTGCATAAATATTATAGGTGACCAGGTGATGGTCTGAAATGGGAAAAGGGCAACAGGAAAGGGCAAATATAGAGCAGAGGTAGTAAATTACCAGGTCGATGGAGTGTCCATCACGGTGAGTAGGGAAAAGGGTGGATTGTGAGAGACCGAAGGAGGATGTGAGTGAAAGAAGTTTAGAGGCAGCAGGGGCAGATGGGTTGTCAATAGGAATGTTGAAGTCCCCAATAATTAGGGTTGGTATATTTGTAGAGAGAAAGTGAGGAAGCCAGGCGGCAAAGTTGTCAAGGAATTGGGAAGTTGTCAAAGACATACTTGAAAACGAGAGAAATCTCAGTGTATCCTTCCTGGTAAAATATTATATATATATATATATATATATATATATATATATATATATATATATATATATATATATATATACATACACACACACACATATATATATATATATATATATATACATACATATATATATATACACACACATATATACATACATACACACAGTGTTCTCCTCAGGGCCGTTTTAGCGGGTGCACTACCCGGTTGATTTTACAGACTATTAGGCTAAAATTATCACGTAGGGCTGCACGATTAATCGCATATGCGATTTAAAACTGCAATTAATCGAAGCAATTTAAAAACGCAAGAGTACGTGATTTATTTTTTAAAAATTCTCTGTTCGTCATGAAAACGGAGGCAGGATGAGAGTCAATGACACATCCCCCATGTTTTCCTGGACAGTCCCTCAGCTAAATGACTAACACATGAAGCAGTGTGCATTGTACTACCTTTACAGCACTTAGAAACACAAACCATGCTGCTGGACAGTCAGCACCTTTCAGTTTTCTCCATGCACTCTGCTTCATATGTTACTCATAAGTTACTCATACCACAGCTAGACTGACTGCCCAACAAAACATGGACAATGTGTTAAAGGGCCACTAAACCCAAAATCTTTCTTTCATGATTCAGATAGAACATACAAATTTAAACAACAATACAATTTACTTCTATTATTTATTTTGCTTCAGTTTTGAGATATCCTTATTTGAAGAAAAAGCAATGCACATGGGTGAGCCAATCACATGAGGCTTCTATGTGTAGCAACCAATCAGCAGCTACTGAGCATATCTAGATATGCTTTTCAGCAAAGAATATCAAGAGAATAAAACAAATTAGATAATAGAAGTAAATTAGAAAGATGTTTAAAAATGCATTCTCTTTCTAAATCATGAAAGAAAAAATGTGGGTATCATGGCCCTTTAAGAACTGGCCAGCTAATTTCATTTCAATTAGCTTTGTATGTGATAAGTTCACTTGTTTGTATTATGTACTTTAACTATAACTGTTCTTAGTGTTCTGTTATGTACTACAGAATAGCTGTGTGATGTAATATGACAGGCTGAAGGATGTCAGGATTGACCTTGTCAATGCCACACCCCTCATGTTTGCCTGGACAGTCACTCATCTAAATGAATAACAAAAGCAGAACAGTGTGCATTGTACTACCTTTACTGCACTTATACACAAATCATACTGCTGTAAAGTCAGCACTTTTCAGGTTTCTCCATGTTTACACTACTTCATATGTTATTCATACCACAGCTAGACTGACTGCCCAAGAAAACATAACAATGTTGTGTCATTAGACCTAAGAACTGGCTAGTGTCTACTATGTAACCACAGCACAGGCAGCTAATTTAATTTAAACTAATCTGTGGTTTGTGTTTTATGCTCCCAGAGTGTATTGGACATTGAGAAACATGTACATTTTTTTTTTTACCTGCATCTGAAGTTTATCTTTTTACACAGCAATTACTCTGGTGAGAAGAGAAACAATCTAAGTGCAGATTTTCTAAGTAAAACAACAATATTTATTATACATAAAAATAAATGCACTCACAAACAAGACTTTTTTCTTTATTATAAATATCATTTTTAGTGAGCAGGCATCTATTAAATATGCAGTTTGTTGTTATTTGAATGAATTGCATTTAGCACTAAAAAAACATTAAGATTTTGCAAGATTCTTTGAAAATGACATCTTTTTAAAGGCGCTATGATCATTGTTGTATGTTTTTAGATTGTACCTTTTTAAAATTGGGTTTAGTGTCCCTTTAAGCTATTTGATACATTCTAATAAATCCAAATACCCTTTTACGTCATGTAAACCTCCGGATAGAAGGAAGGAGGTGCTGAGGTGTGGGAATAGCCTCTGATGAAGCGGGGAGGAGCCATGTGAAACATAAGGCCACACCCACATACGTACAGCAACGTTGTCCTGACCAGTGGTGAACCTTTGCCGGCAACTGGGGATCGCTATCTGGAGTAAGGACTCACTCTAAGGAATCAGGTTACACACCGATGCCCCACTGTTTGCCTGCTGGTGTTTTGAGCAGTGTGTACAGACAAAGGAGATCGGGGATAACGTGAAGTGTTCCAGGGTCCAGTGAGTGGTCAGCTGTAAACACGCTTAATAATTTATTTTTATGTATAATAAATGTTGTTTTACTTGGATTGTTTCTCTTCTCTGAGCTCCATATGTCTTTTGCTTCTAGATTTAAAACACTTTTTTCATACAGACGGGCAGAAGTCTTCATCCAGACGGCATCTTCTATCTTCATCCATCCGACGCGGAGCGGGTCCATCTTCAAGACATCCGATGTGGAGCATCCTCTTCATCCGGAGTCTTCTTACTGAATGAAGGTACCTTTAAATGACGTCATCCAAGATGGCATCCCTTAGTTTCCGATTGGCTGATAGAATTCCAATTGGCTGATTGGAACAGCCAATAGAATGCCAGCTCAATCCTATTGGCTGATTGCATCAGCCAATAGGATTTTTTTCGACCTTAATTCCGATTGACTGATAGAATTCTATCAGCCAATCGGAATCTAAGGGATGCCACCTTGGATGACGTCACTTAAAGGAACCGTCATTCAGTAAGAAGACTTCGTTTGAAGACGATGCTCCGCGTCGGATGGATGAAGATAGAAGATGCCGTCTGGATGAAGACTTCTGCCGGAGGACCACTTCACCCCGCTTGGACTTCGGCCCGTTTGGATGAAGACTTCTGCCGCTTCCTTGAGGATGGATGTTCGGTCTTCAGAACTGTAAGTCGATCCTCAGGGGGTTAGTGTTAGGTTTTTTTAAGGGTGTATTGAGTGGGTTTTATTTTTAGGTTTGGGCCTGCAAAAGAGCTAACTGCCCTTTTAAGGGCAATGCCCATCCAAATGCCCTTTTCAGGGCAATGGGGAGCTTAGTTTTTTTTAGATAGTATTTATTTGGGGGGTTGGTTGTGTGGGTGGTGGGTTTTACTGTTGGGGGGTTGTTTGTATTTTTTTTACAGGTAAAAGAGCTGATTACTTTGGGACAATGCCCCGCAAAAGGCCCTTTTAAGGGCTATTGGTAGTTTAGGCTAGTTTTTTTTTTTTTTTTTGAAAGGGCTATTAGATTAGGTGTAATTAGTTTAAATATCTGTAATTTGTTTATTATTTTCTGTAATTTAGTGTTTTTTTGTACTTTAGCTAATTTAATTTAGGTAATTGTATTTAATTTAGTTAATTTATTTAATTATAGTGTAGTGTTAGGTGTTATTGTAACTTAGGTTAGGTTTTATTTTACAGGTACTTTTGTATTTATTTTAGATAGGTAGCTATTAAATAGTTAATAACTATTTAATAACTATTGTACCTAGATAAAATAAATACAAACTTGCCTGTAAAATAAAAATAAACCCTAAGCTAGATACAATGTAACTATTAGTTATATTGTAGCTATTTTAGGGTTTATTTTATAGGTAAGTATTTAGTTTTAAATAGGAATAATGTAGTTAAAGTAGTAATTTTATTTATGTTTATTTAAATTATATTTAAGTTAGGGGGTGTTAGGGTTACACTTAGGTTTAGGGGTTAATACATTTAGTATAGTGTTGGGGGCGGCAGATTAGGGTTTAATAAGTGTAGGTAGGCGGTGGCGGCGACATTGGGGCAGCAGATTAGGGGTTAATAAATATAACGTAGGTGTCGGTGATGTTGGGGGCAGCAGGTTAGGAGTTAATAAGTATAATGTAGGTGGCGGCGGTGTCCGGAGCGGCAGATTAGGGGTTAATAAATATAATGTGTCAGCGATGTCGGGGACAGCAGATTAGGGTTAATAAGTGTAAGATTAGGGGTGTTTAGACTCGGGGTTCATGTTAGGGTGTTAGGTGTAAACATAAAATGTGTTTCCCCATAAGAATCAATAGGGCTGCGTTAGTGAGTTTTACGCTGCATTTTTGCAGGTGTTAGACCTTTTCTCAGCCGGCTCTCCCCGTTGATTCCTATAGGGAAATCGTGCACGAGCACGTACAACCAGCTAACCGCTGACTTAAGCAGCGCTAGTATTGGAGTGCGGTATGGAGCACAATTTTGCTCAACGCTCACTTCTTGCCTTTTAACGCCGGGTTTGTAAAAACCCGTAATACCAGCGCATAGCCTCTAACACACAACTCGGAATCTAGCTGTAAGGGAGCTGCATACGAAAGGAGAAACAGATCTGTGTTATTTGGGAACTGTGAACCCATTTGTGTACATGGGACTGTGAGATTACCACATCATAGTAGGATATACACACAGCGATTGTCATTTTAATATAATTTTTTATTTTGATTTCTATTTTTTTATTGTTATTATTTATTTTATGTACTTTATATGGCATGCATTAGTTTATTATTGTAATTATCATACAGTATCTGGCGCTCCTGCGTTGTAGCATTTGTATCTGATAATTACTCTGGTGAGCTGAGGAAATTGTGAGGTAAAATATCTTCTTTTTTTACATTCTTAGGTGATATTTTCCTGTCAGCTTTTTACAGTTATACTGCATCAGTTTCAAGTGATTTAGCATATTAAAGGGACAGTCTAGTCAAAATTAAACTTTCATGATTCAGATAGGGCATGCAATTTTAAACAACTTTCCAATTTACTTTTATCATCAAATTTGCTTTGTTCCCTTAGTGGTATTTTTTAAAAGCTAAACCTAGCTAGGCTTAAACTGATTTCTAAACCATTGAAAACCGCCTCTTAGCTCAGAGGATTTTGAAAGTTCTTCACAGTTACACAGTACTAGTTCATGTGTGTTATATAGATAACATTGTGCTCACTCCCGTGGAGTTATTTAGGAGTCTGCACTAATTGGCTAAACTGCATGCCTGTCAAAAACACTGAGATACGGGGGCAGTCTGCAGAGGCTTAGATACAAGGTAATCACAGAGGTAAAACATATATTAATATAACTGTGTTGGTTATGCAAAACTGGAGAATGGGTAATATAGGGATTATCTATCTTTTGAAACAATAAAAATTCTGGTGTAGACTGTCCCTTTAATCATTGAGATTTCATAGTAAACTCTCATACTGAGAAGGCAAATAACATGACTGTGCCTGCACATGCCAGATGCACACTTTCTTGCAAGTCCTGGGACTAGCATCCTTATTGGCTACTTATTCTCCCTTTACAATGGGATTTGGAAACTGAGGAAATGTAAAGATAAAATATCTTCCTTTTTCACATAGAGATGTTCAGGTGATATTTTCTAGTCAGCTTTTTACAGCTATGATGCACCACTTTCAAGTGCTTTAACATTTGGGTATCATGTCCTTTAAAGATATCAAAATTTATAATAATAAAATCCATTTAAATGCAGTTCTTAAATGTTTTACAATTACAGAGAATACAGAAGTAAATGGGGTTTTTTTTTAATTAAAGAGTTACACAGGAGAGTGTTACATTGAACACTTGAGCGTGCTGTAGAAAAAAACAGAATTTATGTTTACCTGATAAATTACTTTCTCCAACGGTGTGTCCGGTCCACGGCGTCATCCTTACTTGTGGGATATTCTCTTCCCCAACAGGAAATGGCAAAGAGCCCAGCAAAGCTGGTCACATGATCCCTCCTAGGCTCCGCCTACCCCAGTCATTCGACCAACGTTAAGGAGGAATATTTGCATAGGAGAAACCATATGATACCGTGGTGACTGTAGTTAAAGAAAATAAATTATCAGACCTGATTAAAAAACCAGGGCGGGCCGTGGACCGGACACACCGTTGGAGAAAGTAATTTATCAGGTAAACATAAATTCTGTTTTCTCCAACCTAGGTGTGTCCGGTCCACGGCGTCATCCTTACTTGTGGGAACCAATACCAAAGCTTTAGGACACGGATGATGGGAGGGAGCAAATCAGGTCACCTAGCTGGAAGGCACCACGGCTTGCAAAACCTTTCTCCCAAAAATAGCCTCAGAAGAAGCAAAAGTATCAAACTTGTAAAATTTGGTAAAAGTGTGCAGAGAAGACCAAGTCGCTGCCCTACATATCTGATCAACAGAAGCCTCGTTCTTGAAGGCCCATGTGGAAGCCACAGCCCTAGTGGAATGAGCTGTGATTCTTTCGGGAGGCTGCCGTCCGGCAGTCTCGTAAGCCAATCTGATGATGCTTTTAATCCAAAAAGAGAGAGAGGTAGAAGTTGCTTTTTGACCTCTCCTTTTACCGGAATAAACAACAAACAAGGAAGATGTTTGTCTAAAATCCTTTGTAGCATCTAAATAGAATTTTAGAGCGCGAACAACATCCAAATTGTGCAACAAACGTTCCTTCTTCGAAACTGGTTTCGGACACAGAGAAGGTACGATAATCTCCTGGTTAATGTTTTTGTTAGAAACAACTTTTGGAAGAAAACCAGGTTTAGTACGTAAAACCACCTTATCTGCATGGAACACCAGATAAGGAGGAGAACACTGCAGAGCAGATAATTCTGAAACTCTTCTAGCAGAAGAAATTGCAACCAAAAACAAAACTTTCCAAGATAATAACTTAATATCAACGGAATGTAAGGGTTCAAACGGAACCCCCTGAAGAACTGAAAGAACTAAGTTGAGACTCCAAGGAGGAGTCAAAGGTTTGTAAACAGGCTTGATTCTAACCAGAGCCTGAACAAAGGCTTGAACATCTGGCACAGCTGCCAGCTTTTTGTGAAGTAACACAGACAAGGCAGAAATCTGTCCCTTCAAGGAACTTGCAGATAATCCTTTTTCCAATCCTTCTTGAAGGAAGGATAGAATCTTAGGAATCTTAACCTTGTCCCAAGGGAATCCTTTAGATTCACACCAACAGATATATTTTTTCCAAATTTTGTGGTAAATTTTTCTAGTTACAGGCTTTCTGGCCTGAACAAGAGTATCAATAACAGAATCTGAGAACCCTCGCTTCGATAAGATCAAGCGTTCAATCTCCAAGCAGTCAGCTGGAGTGAGACCAGATTCGGATGTTCGAACGGACCTTGAACAAGAAGGTCTCGTCTCAAAGGTAGCTTCCATGGTGGAGCCGATGACATATTCACCAGATCTGCATACCAAGTCCTGCGTGGCCACGCAGGAGCTATCAAGATCACCGACGCCCTCTCCTGATTGATCCTGGCTACCAGCCTGGGGATGAGAGGAAACGGCGGGAATACATAAGCTAGTTTGAAGGTCCAAGGTGCTACTAGTGCATCTACTAGAGTCGCCTTGGGATCCCTGGATCTGGACCCGTAGCAAGGAACTTTGAAGTTCTGACGAGAGGCCATCAGATCCATGTCTGGAATGCCCCACAGTTGAGTGATTTGGGCAAAGATTTCCGGATGGAGTTCCCACTCCCCCGGATGCAATGTCTGACGACTCAGAAAATCCGCTTCCCAATTTTCCACTCCTGGGATGTGGATTGCAGACAGGTGGCAGGAGTGAGTCTCCGCCCATTGAATGATTTTGGTCACTTCTTCCATCGCCAGGGAACTCCTTGTTCCCCCCTGATGGTTGATGTACGCAACAGTCGTCATGTTGTCTGATTGAAACCGTATGAACTTGGCCCTCGCTAGCTGAGGCCAAGCCTTGAGAGCATTGAATATCGCTCTCAGTTCCAGAATATTTATCGGTAGAAGAGATTCTTCCCGAGACCAAAGACCCTGAGCTTTCAGGGATCCCCAGACCGCGCCCCAGCCCATCAGACTGGCGTCGGTCGTGACAATGACCCACTCTGGTCTGTGGAAGGTCATCCCTTGTGACAGGTTGTCCAGGGACAGCCACCAACGGAGTGAGTCTCTGGTCCTCTGATTTACTTGTATCTTCGGAGACAAGTCTGTATAGTCCCCATTCCACTGACTGAGCATGCACAGTTGTAATGGTCTTAGATGAATGCGCGCAAAAGGAACTATGTCCATTGCCGCTACCATCAAACCTATCACTTCCATGCACTGCGCTATGGAAGGAAGAGGAACGGAATGAAGTATCCGACAAGAGTTTAGAAGTTTTGTTTTTCTGGCCTCTGTCAGAAAAATCCTCATTTCTAAGGAGTCTATTATTGTTCCCAAGAAGGGAACCCTTGTCGACGGAGATAGAGAACTCTTTTCCACGTTCACTTTCCATCCGTGAGATCTGAGAAAGGCCAGGACGATGTCCGTGTGAGCCTTTGCTTGAGGAAGGGACGACGCTTGAATCAGAATGTCGTCCAAGTAAGGTACTACAGCAATGCCCCTTGGTCTTAGCACCGCTAGAAGGGACCCTAGTACCTTTGTGAAAATCCTTGGAGCAGTGGCTAATCCGAAAGGAAGCGCCACGAACTGGTAATGCTTGTCCAGGAATGCGAACCTTAGGAACCGATGATGTTCCTTGTGGATAGGAATATGTAGATACGCATCCTTTAAATCCACCGTGGTCATGAATTGACCTTCCTGGATGGAAGGAAGAATTGTTCGAATGGTTTCCATTTTGAACGATGGAACCTTGAGAAACTTGTTTAAGATCTTGAGATCTAAGATTGGTCTGAACGTTCCCTCTTTTTTGGGAACTATGAACAGATTGGAGTAGAACCCCATCCCTTGTTCTCCTAATGGAACAGGATGAATCACTCCCATTTTTAACAGGTCTTCTACACAATGTAAGAATGCCTGTCTTTTTATGTGGTCTGAAGACAACTGAGACCTGTGGAACCTCCCCCTTGGGGGAAGCCCCTTGAATTCCAGAAGATAACCTTGGGAGACTATTTCTAGTGCCCAAGGATCCAGAACATCTCTTGCCCAAGCCTGAGCGAAGAGAGAGAGTCTGCCCCCCACCAGATCCGGTCCCGGATCGGGGGCCAACATTTCATGCTGTCTTGGTAGCAGTGGCAGGTTTCTTGGCCTGCTTTCCCTTGTTCCAGCCTTGCATTGGTCTCCAAGCTTGCTTGGCTTGAGAAGTATTACCCTCTTGCTTAGAGGACGTAGCACTTTGGGCTGGTCCGTTTCTACGAAAGGGACGAAAATTAGGTTTATTTTTGGCCTTGAAAGGCCGATCCTGAGGAAGGGCGTGGCCCTTACCCCCAGTGATATCAGAGATAATCTCTTTCAAGTCAGGGCCAAACAGCGTTTTCCCCTTGAAAGGAATATTAAGTAGTTTGTTCTTGGAAGAAGCATCAGCTGACCAAGATTTCAACCAAAGCGCTCTGCGCGCCACAATAGCAAACCCAGAATTCTTAGCCGCTAACCTAGCCAATTGCAAAGTGGCGTCTAGGGTGAAAGAATTAGCCAATTTGAGAGCATTGATTCTGTCCATAATCTCCTCATAAGGAGGAGAATCACTATCGACCGCCTTTACCAGCTCATCGAACCAGAAACACGCGGCTGTAGCGACAGGGACAATGCATGAAATTGGTTGTAGAAGGTAACCCTGCTGAACAAACATCTTTTTAAGTAAACCTTCTAATTTTTTATCCATAGGATCTTTGAAAGCACAACTATCTTCTATGGGTATAGTGGTGCGTTTGTTTAAAGTGGAAACAGCTCCCTCGACCTTGGGGACTGTCTGCCATAAGTCCTTTCTGTGGTCGACCATAGGAAACAATTTTTTAAAAATGGGGGGAGGGACGAAAGGTATACCGGGCCTTTCCCATTCTTTATTTACAATGTCCGCCACCCGCTTGGGTATAGGAAAAGCTTCTGGGAGCCCCGGGACCTCTAGGAACTTGTCCATTTTACATAGTTTCTCTGGGATGACCAAATTCTCACAATCATCCAGAGTGGATAATACCTCCTTAAGCAGAGCGCGGAGATGTTCCAACTTAAATTTAAATGTAATCACATCGGGTTCAGCTTGTTGAGAAATTTTCCCTGAATCTGAAATTTCTCCCTCAGACAAAACCTCCCTGGCCCCATCAGACTGGTGTAGGGGCCTTTCAGAACCATTATCATCAGCGTCGTCATGCTCTTCAGTATCTAAAACAGAGCAGTCGCGCTTACGCTGATAAGTGGGCATTTTGGCTAAAATGTTTTTGATAGAATTATCCATTACAGCCGTTAATTGTTGCATAGTAAGGAGTATTGGCGCGCTAGATGTACTAGGGGCCTCCTGAGTGGGCAAGACTCGTGTAGACGAAGGAGGGAATGATGCAGTACCATGCTTACTCCCCTCACTTGAGGAATCATCTTGGGCATCATTGTCATTGTCACATAAATCACATTTATTTAAATGAGAAGGAACTCTGGCTTCCCCACATTCAGAACACAGTCTATCTGGTAGTTCAGACATGTTAAACAGGCATAAACTTGATAACAAAGTACAAAAAACGTTTTAAAATAAAACCGTTACTGTCACTTTAAATTTTAAACTGAACACACTTTATTACTGCAATTGCGAAAAAATATGAAGGAATTGTTCAAAATTCACCAAAATTTCACCACAGTGTCTTAAAGCCTTAAAAGTATTGCACACCAAATTTGGAAGCTTTAACCCTTAAAATAACGGAACCTGAGCCGTTTTTAACTTTAACCCCTTTACAGTCCCTGGTATCTGCTTTGCTGAGACCCAACCAAGCCCAAAGGGGAATACGATACCAAATGACGCCTTCAGAAAGTCCTTTCTATGTATCAGAGCTCCTCACACATGTGACTGCATGTCATGCCTCTCAAAAACAAGTGCGCAACACCGGCGCGAAAATGAGGCTCTGCCTATGATTTGGGAAAGCCCCTAAAGAATAAGGTGTCTAAAACAGTGCCTGCCGATATAATCTTATCAAAATACCCAGATTAAATGATTCCTCAAGGCTAAATATGTGTAATATATGAATCGATTTAGCCCAGAAAAAGTCTACAGTCTTAATAAGCCCTTGTGAAGCCCTTATTTACTATCTTAATAAACATGGCTTACCGGATCCCATAGGGAAAATGACAGCTTCCAGCATTACATCGTCTTGTTAGAATGTGTCATACCTCAAGCAGCAAGAGACTGCTCACTGTTCCCCCAACTGAAGTTAATTCCTCTCAACAGTCCTGTGTGGAACAGCCATGGATTTTAGTAACGGTTGCTAAAATCATTTTCCTCATACAAACAGAAATCTTCATCTCTTTTCTGTTTCAGAGTAAATAGTACATACCAGCACTATTTTAAAATAACAAACTCTTGATTGAATAATAAAAACTACAGTTAAACACTAAAAAACTCTAAGCCATCTCCGTGGAGATGTTGCCTGTACAACGGCAAAGAGAATGACTGGGGTAGGCGGAGCCTAGGAGGGATCATGTGACCAGCTTTGCTGGGCTCTTTGCCATTTCCTGTTGGGGAAGAGAATATCCCACAAGTAAGGATGACGCCGTGGACCGGACACACCTATGTTGGAGAAACATAATTTATGTAAGAACTTACC
Organism: Bombina bombina; assembly: GCF_027579735.1. Taxonomy (NCBI): domain Eukaryota; kingdom Metazoa; phylum Chordata; class Amphibia; order Anura; family Bombinatoridae; genus Bombina; species Bombina bombina. The sequence continues at coordinate 1,305,355,922 of NC_069500.1, forward strand.
TGATAAATTCATTTCTTTCATATTAGCAAGAGTCCATGAGCTAGTGACGTATGGGATATACATTCCTACCAGGAGGGGCAAAGTTTCCCAAACCTCAAAATGCCTACAAATACACCCCTCACCACACCCACAATTCAGTTTAACGAATAGCCAAGAAGTGGGGTGATAAGAAAGGAGCGAAAGCATCAAAAATAAGGAATTGGAATAATTGTGCTTTATACAAAAAAATCATAACCACCATAAAAATGGTGGGCCTCATGGACTCTTGCTAATATGAAATAAATGAATTTATCAGGTAAATTCTTACATAAATTATGTTTTCTTTCATGTAATTAGCAAGAGTCCATGAGCTAGTGACGTATGGGATAGCAGATACCCAAGATGTGGAACTTCCACGCAAGAGTCACTAGAGAGGGAGGGATAAAATAAAGATGGCCAATAATCCACAACCCAAATCAAAAGTTTTAATCTTTATAATGAAAAAAACTGAAATTATAAGCAGAAGAATCAAACTGAAACAGCTGCCTGAAGTACTTTTCTACCAAAAACTTTACTTTTCTACCAAAAACATCAAAATGGTAGAATTTAGTAAAAGTATGCAAAGAAGACCAAGTTGCTGCTTTGCAAATCTGATCAACAGAAGCTTCATTCCTAAAAGCCCAGGAAGTAGAAACTGACCTAGTAGAATGAGCCGTAATCCTTTGAGGCGGGGACTTACCCGACTCCACATAAGCATGATAAATCAAAGACTTTAACCAAGACGCCAAAAAAATGGCAGAAGCCTTCTGACCTTTCCTGGACCAGAAAAGATAACAAATAGACTAGAAGTCTTTCTAAAATCTTTAGTAGCTTCAACATAATATTTCAAAGCTCTTACTACATCCAAAGAATGTAAAGATCTTTCCAGAGAATTCTTAGGATTAGGACACAATGAAGGTACAACAATTTCTCTACTAATGTTGTTAGAATTCACAACCTTAGGTATAAATTGAAATGAAGTCCGCAACACCGCCTTATCCTGAAGAAAAAACAAAATTTATGCTTACCTGATAAATTCATTTCTCCTGTAGTGTGGTCAGTCCACGGGTCATCATTACTTCTGGGATATTATCTCCTCCCCTACAGGAAGTGCAAGAGGATTCACCCAGCAGAGCTGCTATATAGCTCCTCCCCTCTATACGTCACCCCCAGTCATTCGACCAAAGGACCAACGAGAAAGGAGAAGCCCAAGGGTGTAGTGGTGACTGGAGTATAATCCCAAAATTTTTTTTAGCCTGCCATAAAAAACAGGGCGGGCCGTGGACTGACCACACTACAGGAGAAATTAATTTATCAGGTAAGCATAAATTTTGTTTTCTCCTGTTAAGTGTGGTCAGTCCACGGGTCATCATTACTTCTGGGATACCAATACCAAAGCAAAAGTACACGGATGACGGGAGGGACAGGCAGGCTCTTTATACGGAGGGAACCACTGCCTGAAGAACCTTTCTCCCAAAAACAGCCTCCGAAGAAGCAAAAGTGTCAAATTTGTAAAATTTGGAAAAAGTATGAAGAGAAGACCAAGTTGCAGCCTTGCAAATCTGTTCAACAGAAGCCTCATTCTTAAAGGCCCAAGTGGAAGCCACAGCTCTAGTAGAATGAGCTGTAATTCTTTCAGGAGGCTGCTGTCCAGCAGTCTCATAGGCTAATCGTATTATGCTACGAAGCCAAAAAGAGAGAGAGGTAGCCGAAGCTTTTTGACCTCTCCTCTGACCAGAATAAACGACAAACAGGGAAGACGTTTGACGAAAATCCTTAGTTGCCTGTAGATAAAATTTCAGGGCACGGACTACATCTAGATTGTGTAGCAGACGTTCCTTCTTCGAGGAAGGATTAGGACACAAAGATGGAACAACAATCTCTTGATTGATATTCCTGTTAGTGACCACCTTAGGTAGGAACCCAGGTTTAGTACGCAGAACTACCTTGTCAGAATGAAAAATCAGATAAGGAGAATCACAATGTAAGGCAGATAACTCAGAGACTCTTCGAGCCGAGGAAATAGCCATTAAAAACAGAACTTTCCAAGATAACAACTTGATATCAATGGAATGAAGGGGTTCAAACGGAACACCCTGTAAAACATTAAGAACTAAGTTCAAACTCCATGGCGGAGCAACAGTTTTAAACACAGGCTTGATCCTAGCTAAAGCCTGACAAAAAGCTTGAACGTCCGGAACTTCTGACAGACGTTTGTGTAAAAGAATGGACAGAGCTGAAATCTGTCCCTTTAAAGAACTAGCGGATAACCCCTTTTCTAAACCTTCTTGTAGAAAAGACAATATCCTTGGAATCCTAACCTTACTCCATGAGTAACTCTTGGATTTGCACCAATATAAGTATTTACGCCATATTTTATGGTAAATCCTTCTGGTAACAGGCTTCCTAGCCTGTATTAAGGTATCAATAACTGGCTCAGAAAACCCACGTTTTGATAAAATCAAGCGTTCAATTTCCAAGCAGTCAGCTTCAGAGAAGTTAGATTTTGATGTTTGAATGGACCCTGGATCAGAAGGTCCTGTTTCAGAGGTAGAGACCAAGGCGGACAGGATGACATGTCCACTAGATCTGCATACCAAGTCCTGCGTGGCCATGCAGGTGCTATTAGAATCACTGATGCTCTCTCCTGTTTGATTCTGGCAATCAATCGAGGAAGCATCGGGAAGGGTGGAAACACATAAGCCATCCCGAAGGTCCAAGGTGCTGTCAAAGCATCTATCAAAACCGCTCCCGGATCCCTGGATCTGGACCCGTAGCGAGGAAGCTTGGCGTTCTGACGAGACGCCATGAGATCTATCTCTGGTTTGCCCCAACGTTGAAGTATCTGGGCAAAGACCTCCGGATGAAGTTCCCACTCCCCCGGATGAAAAGTCTGACGACTTAAGAAATCCGCCTCCCAGTTCTCCACTCCCGGGATGTGGATTGCAGACAGGTGGCAAGAGTGAGACTCTGCCCAGCGAATTATCTTTGATACTTCCATCATTGCTAGGGAGCTTCTTGTCCCTCCCTGATGGTTGATGTAAGCTACAGTCGTGATGTTGTCCGACTGAAACCTGATGAACCCCCGAGTTGTTAACTGGGGCCAAGCCAGAAGGGCATTGAGAACTGCTCTCAATTCCAGAATGTTTATTGGAAGGAGACTCTCCTCCTGATTCCATAGTCCCTGAGCCTTCAGAGAATTCCAGACAGCGCCCCAACCTAGCAGGCTGGCGTCTGTTGTTACAATTGTCCAGTCCGGCCTGCTGAATGGCATCCCCCTGGACAGGTGTGGCCGATAAAGCCACCATAGAAGAGAATTTCTGGTCTCTTGATTCAGATTCAGAGTGGGGGACAAATCTGAGTAATCCCCATTCCACTGACTTAGCATGCACAATTGCAGCGGTCTGAGATGTAGGCGTGCAAAAGGTACTATGTCCATTGCCGCTACCATTAAGCCGATCACCTCCATGCATTGAGCTACTGATGGGTGTGGAATGGAATGAAGGACACGGCATGCATTTTGAAGCTTTGTTAACCTGTCTTCTGTCAGGTAAATCTTCATTTCTACAGAATCTATCAGAGTCCCCAAGAAGGGAACTCTTGTGAGTGGAAAGAGAGAACTCTTCTTTTCGTTCACCTTCCATCCATGCGACCTTAGAAATGCCAGTACTAACTCTGTATGAGACTTGGCAGTTTGAAAGCTTGAAGCTTGTATCAGAATGTCGTCTAGGTACGGAGCTACCGAAATTCCTCGCGGTCTTAGTACCGCCAGAAGAGTACCCAGAACCTTTGTGAAGATTCTTGGAGCCGTAGCCAATCCGAATGGAAGAGCTACAAACTGGTAATGCCTGTCTAGAAAGGCAAACCTTAGATACCGGTAATGATTTCTGTGAATCGGTATGTGAAGGTAAGCATCCTTTAAATCCACTGTGGTCATGTACTGACCCTCTTGGATCATGGGCAAAATTGTTCGAATAGTTTCCATCTTGAACGATGGAACTCTTAGGAATTTGTTTAGGATCTTTAAATCCAAGATTGGCCTGAAAGTTCCCTCTTTTTTGGGAACTACAAACAGATTTGAGTAAAACCCTTGTCCTTGTTCCGACCGCGGAACTGGATGGATCACCCCCATTAATAAAAGATCTTGTACGCAGCGTAGGAACGCTTCTTTCTTTATTTGGTTTGTTGACAACCTTGACAGATAAAATCTCCCTCTTGGGGGAGAGGATTTGAAGTCCAGAAGGTATCCCTGAGATATGATCTCTAACGCCCAGGGATCCTGAACATCTCTTGCCCAAGCCTGGGCGAAGAGAGAAAGTCTGCCCCCTACTAGATCCGGTCCCGGATCGGGGGCCCTCGATTCATGCTGTCTTAGGGGCAGCAGCAGGTTTCCTGGCCTGCTTGCCCTTGTTCCAGGACTGGTTAGGTTTCCAGCCTTGTCTGTAGCGAGCAACAGCTCCTTCCTGTTTTGGTGCAGAGGAAGTTGATGCTGTTCCTGCTTTGAAATTACGAAAGGAACGAAAATTAGACTGTCTAGCCCTAGGTTTGGCTTTGTCCTGAGGCAGGGCATGGCCTTTACCTCCTGTAATGTCAGCGATAATCTCTTTCAACCCGGGCCCGAATAAGGTTTGCCCTTTGAAAGGTATATTAAGCAATTTAGATTTAGAAGTAACATCAGCTGACCAGGATTTTAGCCACAGTGCTCTGCGTGCCTGAATGGCAAATCCGGAATTCTTAGCCGTAAGTTTAGTTAAATGTACTACGGCATCTGAAATAAATGAGTTAGCTAACTTAAGGGCTTTAAGTTTGTGTGTAATCTCATTTAGTGTAGATGATTGAAGTGTCTCTTCCAGAGACTCAAACCAAAATGCTGCTGCAGCCGTGACAGGCGCAATACATGCAAGAGGTTGCAATATAAAACCCTGTTGAACAAACATTTTCTTAAGGTAACCCTCTAATTTTTTATCCATTGGATCTGAAAAAGCACAGCTATCCTCCACCGGGATAGTGGTACGCTTAGCTAAAGTAGAAACTGCTCCCTCCACCTTAGGGACTGTTTGCCATAAGTCCCGTGTGGTGGCGTCTATTGGAAAAAATTTTCTAAATATCGGAGGAGGTGAAAACGGCACACTGGGCCTATCCCACTCCTTAGTAACAATTTCAGTAAGTCTCTTAGGTATAGGAAAAACATCAGTACTCGCCGGTACCGCAAAATATTTATCCAACCTACACATTTTCTCTGGTATTGCAACTGTGTTACAATCATTCAGAGCTGCTAACACCTCCCCTAGTAATACACGGAGGTTTTCCAGCTTAAATTAAAAATTTGAAATATCTGAATCCAGTCTGTTTGGATCAGAACCGTCATACACAGAATGAAGTTCTCCGTCCTCATGTTCTGCCACCTGTGACGCAGTGTCTGACATGGCCCTAATATTATCAGCGCACTCTGTTCTCACCCCAGAGTGATCACGCTTGCCTCTAAGTTCTGGTAATTTAGCCAAAACTTCAGTCATAACAGTAGCCATATCCTGTAATGTGATTTGAAATGGCCGCCCAGATGTGCTCGGCGCTACAATATCACGCACCTCCCGAGCGGGAGATGCAGGTACTGACACGTGAGGCGAGTTAGTCGGCATAACTCTCCCCTCGTTGTTAGGTGAAATATGTTCAGTTTGTACAGATTGACTTTTATTTAAAGTAACATCAATACAATTAGTACATAAATTTCTATTGGGCTCCACTTTGGCATTAGCACATATAGCACATGTATCTTCCTCTGAATCAGACATGCAACACACTAGCAATAAACTAGCAACTTGGAAATGCTTTTCAAGTAATTTACAATAATATGAAAACGAACTGTGCCTATAAGAAGCACAGAAAAAATTATGACAGTTGAAAATAAATAAGTTATAGCATCAAATCTTTGTAAAAAATACACAATTTTAGCAAAGGATTGTTCCCATTAGCAAAGGATAACTAACCCTGACAGCAGAAAAAATACACAAATAAACGTTTTTTATCACAGTCAACTACAATCTTCACAGCTCTGCTGTGAATGATTACCTCCCTCAAAACAAGCTTTGGAGATCCCTGAGTTCTGTAGAGATGAACCGGATCATGCAGGAAGAAAAGGAACTTCTGACTGAGTTTTTTGATGCGTAGTAAAAGCGCCAAAAATGGCCCCTCCCCCTCACACATAACAGTGAGAGAGATCAGAAAACTGCTTTAATTTAAACAAAACTATTGCCAAGTGGAAAAAATAGTGCCCAAAACATTTTTTCACCCAGTACCTCAGAGAAATAAACGATTTTACATGCCAGCAAAAAAACGTTTAACCTCAATAAATTAATTGTTATTTAAAACCTATTGCAAGTCCCTGCAAATTAGGTTAAGTCTATGCATACAGTATAAATCCAGTGAAGTACCATTCCCCAGAATACTGAAGTGTGAAATATACATACATGACAGCCTGATACCAGCTACATCTACTGCATTTAAGGCTGAGTTTACATTATAACGGTATGGCAGGATTTTCTCATCACTTCCATGTCAGAAAATAATAAACTGCTACATACCTCTTTGCAGATTAATCTGCCCGCTGTCCCCTGATCTGAAGTTTACCTCTCCTCAGATGGCCGAGAAACAGCAATATGATCTTAACTACTCCGGCTAAAATCATAGAAAAACTCAGGTAGATTCTTCTTCAAATTCTACCAGAGAATAAATAACACACTCCGGTGCTATAATAAAATAACAAACTTTTGATTGAAGGTAATAAACTAATTAAAATCACCACAGTCCTCTCACACATCCTATCTATTCGTTGGGTGCAAGAGAATGACTAGGGGGTGACGTAGAGGGGAGGAGCTATATAGCAGCTCTGCTGGGTGAATCCTCTTGCACTTCCTGTAGGGGAGGAGATAATATCCCAGAAGTAATGATGACCCGTGGACTGACCACACTTAACAGGAGAAATCAGAAAAGGAGACTCACAAGAAAGAGCAGATAACTCAGAAACTCTTCTAGCAGAAGAGATGGCCAAAAGAAACAAAACACTTTCCAAGAAAGTAATTTAATATCCTCAAACGGAGGAGCCTGTAAAGCCCTCAGAACCAAATTGAGACTCCAAGGAGGAGAAATTGACTTAATGACAGGTTTGATACGAACCAAAGCCTGTACAAAACAATGAATATCAGGAAGATTAGCGATCTTTCTGTGAAAAAGAACAGAAAGAGCAGAGATTTGTCCTTTCAAAGAGCTTGCAGACAAACCCTTATCCAAACCATCCTGAAGAAACTGTAACATTCTAGGGATTCTAAAAGAATGCCAAGAGAATTTATGAGAAGAACACCAAGAAATGTAAGTCTTCCAGACTCGATAATAAATCTTCCTAGACACAGATTTACGAGCCTGTAACATAGTATTAATCACTGAGTCAGAGAAACCTCTATGTCTAAGAATCAAGCGTTCAATTTCCATACCTTCAAATTTAATGATTTGAGATCCTGATGGAAAAATGGGCCTTGAGATAGAAGGTCAGGTCTTAACGGAAGTGTCCAAGGTTGGCAACTGGCCATCCGAATGAGATCCGCATAACAAAACCTGTGAGGCCATGCTGGAGCCACCAGCAGTACAAACGAACGCTCCATTAGAATTTTGGAAATCACTTTTGGAAGAAGAACTAGAGGCGGAAAGATATAGGCAGGATGATAATTCCAAGGAAGCGACAACGCGTCCACTGCTTCCGCCTAAGGATCCCTGGATCTGGATAGATACCTGGGAAGTTTCTTGTTTAGATGAGAGGCCATCAGATCTATTTCTGGAAGTCCCCAGATTTGAACAATCTGAAGAAATACCTCTGGGTGAAGAGACCATTCGCCCGGATGTAACGTCTGGCGACTGAGATAATCCGCTTCCCAATTGTCTACACCTGGGATGTGAACCGCAGAAATTAGACAGGAGCTGGGTTCCGCCCATACAAGTATCCAAGATACTTCTTTCATAGCTTGAGGACTGTGAGTCCCACCTTGATGATTGACATACGCCACGGTTGTGACATTGTCTGTCTGAAAACAAATAAACGATTCTCTCTTCAGAAGAGGCCAGAACTGAAGAGCTCTGAAAATCGCACACAGAGTTCCAAAATGTTGATTGGTAATCTCGCCTCCTGAGATTCCCAAACCCCCCCATACAGCTCCCCAACCTGAAAGACTCGCATCTGTTGAGATCACAGTCCAGGTTGGACGGACAAAAGAGGCCCCTTGAATTAAACGATTGTGATTCATCCACCAAGTTAGAGAAGATCGAACATTGGGATTTAAGGATATTAATTGTGATATCTTTGTATAATCCCTGCACCACTGGTTCAGCATACAAAGCTGGAGAGGTCTCATGTGAAAACGAGCAAAAGGGATCGCGTCCGATGCAGCAGTCATGAGACCTAGAATTTCCATGCACAATGCTACCGAAGGGAACAATTGAGACTGAAGGTTTTGACAAGCTGAAACCAATTTCAGACGTCTCTTTTCCGTTAGAGACAAAGTCATGGACACTGAATCTATTTGGAAACCCAAAAAGGTTACATTTGTCTGAGGAATCAAGGAGCTCTTTGGTAAATTGATCCTCCAACCATGTCTTTGAAGAAACAACACAAGTTGATTCGTATGAGATTCTGCAGAATGTAAAGACTGAGCAAGTACCAAGATATCGTCCAAATAAGGAAATACCGCAATACTCTGTTCTCTGATTACAGAGAGAAGGGCACCGAGAACCTTCGAAAAGATCCTTGGAGCTGTTGCTAGGCCAAACTGGTAATGCTTGTCTAGAAAAGAGAATCTCAGAAACTGATAGTAATCTGGATGAATCGGAATATGAAGATATGCATCTTGTAAGTCTATTGTAGACATATAATGCCATTGCTGAACAAAAGGCAGAATAGTCCTTATAGTCACCATTTTAAATGTTGGTATCCTTACATAACGATTCAATATTTTTAGATCCAGAACTGGTCTGAAAGAATTCTCCTTCTTTGGTACAATGAATAGATTTGAGTAAAACCCCAGACCCGTTCCAGAACTGGAACTGGCATAATTACCCCAGCCGACTCTAGGTCTGAAACACATTTCAGAAACGCTTGAGCCTTCACTGGGTTTACTGGAATGCGTGAGAGAAAAAATCTTCTCACAGGCGGCCTTACCTTGAAACCTATTCTGTACCCTTGTGAAACAATGTTCTGAATCCAAAGATTGTGAATCGAATTGATCCAAACATCTTTGAAAAATCGTAACTTGCCCCCTAACAGCTGTGCTGGAATGAAGGCCGCACCTTCATGCGGATTTGGGAGCTGGTTTTGATTTTCTAAAAGGCTTGGATTTATTCCAGACTGGAGAAGGTTTCCAAATGGAAATCGTTCCTTTAGAGGAAGGGTCAGGCTTCTGCAACTTATTCTGACATAAGGAACGAAAACGATTAGCAGCCCTATATTTACCTTTAGATTTTTTGTCCTGAGGCAAAAAGGCTCCCTTCCCTCCCAGTAATAGTTTAAATTATTGAATCCAACTGAGAACCAAATAATTTATTACCTTGGAAAGAGAGAGAAAGCAATGTTGACTTAGAAGTCATATCTGCATTCCAAGTTTTAAGTCATAGAGCTCTTCTAGCTAAAATAGCTAAAAAGACATATACCTGACATCAATTCTAATGATATCAAAAATGGCATCACAAACAAAGCATGTTGAAGAAGTTTAACAATGCTAGAAGCATTATGGTCTGATACTTGTTGCGCTAAAGCCTTCAACCAGAAAGTGGAAGCTGCAGCAACATCAGCCAAAGAAATAGCAGGTCTAAGAAGATTACCTGAACATAAATAAGCTCTCCTTAGAAAGGATTCAAGCTTCCTATCTAAAGGATCCTTAAAGGAAGTACTATCTGCCGTAGGAATAGTAGTACGTTTAGCAAGAGTAGAGATAGCCCCATCAACTTTGGGGATTTTGTCCCAAAACTCTAATCTATCAGATGGCACAGGGTAAAATTTCTTAAACCTTGGAGAAGGAGTAAATGAAGTACCCAGACTATTCCATTCCCTAGAAATCACTTCTGAAATAGCACCAGGGACTGGAAAAACTTCTGGAATAACTACATGAGGTTTAAAAACTGAATTTAAACGCTTAGCAGATTTAGTATCAAGAGGACTAGACTCCTCCATAGCTAATGCAATCAACACTTCTTTAAGTAAAGAACGAATAAACTCCATCTTAAACAAATATGAAGATTTATCAGTATCGATATCTGAGGCAGAATCTTCTGAACCAGATAGATCCTCATCAGAAACAGATAAGTCAGAATGATGGCGGTCACTTAAAAATTCATCCGAAATATGAGAAGTTTTAAAAAACCTTTTACGTTTACTGGAAGGAGGAACAACAGACAGAGCCTTCCTAATAGAATTAGAAACAAATTATTTTACATTAACAGGAACATCCTGAACATTAGATGTTGAAGGAACAACAACAGGTAAAGGAATATTACTAATGGAGACACTATCTGCATTGGAAAGTTTATCATGGCAACTAACACAAACTACAGCCGAAGGAACAGTTACCACAAGTTTACAACAAATGCACTTAACTTTGGTAGAACCAGCATCAGGCAGCATCTTTCCAGTAGTAGATTTTGATCCAGGGTCAGGTTGTGACATCTTGCAATATGTAATAGAAAAAACAACATATAAAGCAAAATTATCAAATTCCTTAAATGACAGTTTCAGGAATGGGAAAAAATGCAAAATAACAAGCCTCTAGCAACCAGAAGCAACAAAAAAGTGAGACTTAAATAATGTGAGAAAAAAGTGGAACAAAAAAAAGACGCCCACATTTTTGGCGCCAAGTATGACGGCCACATTATTGGCGCCAAAACCGACGCCCACATTTTTTGGCGCAAAAAAAGTCTCATACACATGCGTCAAAAAAATGACATAACTACGAACAACTTCCGGCGTCAACTCCGGCACCGGAAATGACAAAATTTTGCGCCAAAAAAGTTTCTGCCAAGAATGATGCAATAAAATGAAGCATTTTCTGCCCCTGCGAGCCTAACAGCCCGCAGGGAAAAATAGTCAATTGAAAATTTTCAAGGTAAAAAAAAAATATTTATTCATATGCATTATCCCAAATAATGAAACTGACAGTCTGAATGAAGGAATACTGATTATCCTGAATCATGGCAAAAATAAGTTTAAACACATATATTTAGAACTTTACATATAAAGTGCCCAACCATAGCTTAGAGTGTCACAAAAAATAAGACTTACGTACCCCAGGACACTCATCTACATATAGTAGATAGCCAAACCAGTACTGAAACGAGAATCAATAGAGGTAATGGTATATAAGAGTATATCGTCGATCTGAAAAGGGAGGTAGGAGAAGAAATCTCTACGACCGATAACAGAGAACCTATGAAATAGATCCCCTAGAGGAAGACCATTGTATTCAAATAGGCAATACTCTCTTCACATCCCTCTGCACTCTGAGAGGAAAACCGGGCTTCAGCCTGCAGCAAAGCGCATATCAACGTAGAATCTAGCACAAACTTACTTCACCACCTCCATGGGAGGCAAAGTTTGTAAAACTGAATTGTGGTGTGGTGAGGGGTGTATTTGTAGGCATTTTGAAGTTTGGGAAACTTTGCCCCTCCTGGTAGGAATGTATATCCCATACGTCACTAGCTCATGGACTCTTGCTAATGTAGAAAAATAAGCCATCCACTGACTGTTAGTAAAGGCATGCGTGCCTCATCCATTCATTTGTTCAATTATGTGAACACCCGGTACTGTACATTCTCTAGTTCATACAATAGATTACATAGAATTCTGTACTAACATTGCCTTTCTGTGCGCAGAGGCTGATCCCTTCAAGAGTAAACTAGGGCAAAGCATTTTCTTTTAAAAAACATGTGGGAAATTATGTAAACTCTAATACCCCAGTTAACTATAACTTAGGCAGAGATGGCCAGCAACAAAATGTACTATAATGGAGTGGGATGAAGTAATGCTGGGACCTAAAACTGATAAGTGTGTGAAGGGAAAAAAGAGAGAAGAGGAAGAAAGGAATGATGGAGAGAAGGAACAAAATAATCGATGACATGAATAGGAAAATGACACAGTGATAACCAAGGTGTAAGGTGAATACAAATTGTGGTTTAACCTTAGAAAAAAAATGGTTAGTATAGCATGAATGGAAGATGGGAGAAAGTAAGGAAACAAAATATTAAAATTAATAATTGAAGAAGCACACTGAAAGGGAGAGCTATTGGAATGCTACAGTAAAAAATGAAAAGGAAGAGGGAATGTCTAAACTAAATTTTCATGGTTCAGAGATGCAATTTTAAGAGACTTTTCAATTGACTTCTATTATCAATTTTATTTCATTCTATTGGTTTGTTGAAAAGCATATCTAGGTAGGTTCAAGAGCAGCAATGCATTACTATTCCTCTTGTCAGTGGCTCAACAGAAGTCTTCAGCTAGGTCCCAGTAATGCATTTCTGCTCATAAGTTGACTTTGTGATTAACCATTGTGCATATTATGCAGTACTATGACATAAGGTACAGAATTGCACTACAATAATGTAGAGACATTTAGGTAAACCATAAAGGGTAGAATGGGTGTCATCTGTAAACCATCAGATCAGATTCATTTCACAAATTAATTTATAAAGATTTTTGTTACATTGAATCTTCACCAGTTCTGTCAGCCATCACACAACACAGCACAATACAAGAATACAGTTATACAGGGATATTCTATTCTAATAAGTTATCAATGAAAGCTAAATAAAATCAATACAACGTTTCACAATATGTAACAAACATTCAAACACATGCTGCTGAATATAGACAGGATTCCAGTACAGCCTCTCCGGTCATTCATAGAAAAAGAGAAAATTAAATTGATCGATCAATGAAGTGTTTTTTAACCTTTTAAAGCCGTTATGCCGTTCCATTCCGTCATAATTAGACTGGGCTTTAAAGCCGTTATGACGGAATGGAACGTCATAACTAACGGCTGTCCTGAAGCCTTCTGTGCTTCAGGGATTTAATCGCGGTCTGGAGGGCGTTCCTAGGATTGTAGGGACGCCCCCCAGATGCGATCCAATAATTGAAATCTCGCGATCGTATGCACGATCGCGTAGTTTCAATTTGTCTACATCGGAACAGTTGTTCCGATGTAGGCACTTTAACCCTGTCACGAAAGGGTTAATAAAGATACTTAGTGTATTTTTATACCTAAACATAAAGGCCAGATTTTGATTGTTATTACAAGATATATCTCATGTAAACATTACAGAAATATTTTAATAAAATATATGAATAGGTATCATGTCTTTATATATATATTTATTTCAGCTTCCTTACTTGTCTGATACAGATAGCATCATGCAGAACAAGGATATATTTTTCCAGTTTAAATAAAAATGCAAATAACAAATATGATTTTAGAGATGGATTATATGAACTGTCCAATAATCAACCCAAATTGTGTTTTTCAGGTTTTGATGGTTCATGAAACACATGAATAATAGTGCAAACAGCCCTAAATCAGTAAGAAATGGCACCCACATGATCTAAAGAAAAAGGCCCCATGAAAATAAATGTTTCTTTGCTTGAAAAGTTTTAGTATTAAGCAGACCATAGTATATCATGGTAATCGAATGAAGTAAACCAGATAAGCAGTTCAAAAGTGTATGCAGCCCGCTAACAAATCGCTGATATAGAACCAGATCATTTGTTTGTTGATAACAGAATCTCTACTCATTTTATTTTCCTTTTCGGAGTAACTATACCAGTCAGCTGTAAAATTAAAATGTGCCATATTTTTTTGGTCACATATGACTAACTAATGCAAGACTGCATAACTGGAAAAAAGGCCAAAAAGCAAAAATGATGCAAACCGTGTGCATTACAGATCTTATTACAATGGATTCAGAAATACAACTAAAATGATTAAAAACATAATTTTTTTTCATAGTGGCAAGAGTCCATGAGCAAGTGACGTATGGGCTATACCATTCCTACCAGAAGGGGGCAAAGTTTCCCAAACCTCAAATGCCTATAAATACACCTCCCACCTCACTCATACCTCAGTTTAAGGTATAGCCAAGTAGTGAGGTGTAAAAAAAGGAGTAAAAAGCATACAAAAAGAGGAACTGGAAAAATAATGTGCTTTATACCAAAAAATCATAACCACAAAAAATAGGGTGGGTCTCATGGACTCTTGCCACTATGAAAGAAATTAATTTATCAGTTAAGTTCTTACATAAATTATGTTTTCTTTCATGTAAGTGGCAAGAGTCCATGAGCTAGTGACGTATGGGATATAATACCCAAGATGTGGAAGTCCACGAGTCACTAGAGAGGGAGGGATAAAATAAAAACGGCTATATCCGTTGAGAAATTAAATCCCAAAAAATAATTAAGTTTTCTTAAAAATTGAAAAAAAAATCAAATCAAAGGCACTAGAATCAAACAGCTACCTGCAGAACCTTTCTATGAAAGGCTACTTTTGAAGAAGCAAACACATCAAAATGGTAAAATTAGTAAATGTATGCAAAGAAGACTAAGTTGCTGCTATGCAAATTTGATCAACTGTAGCTTTATTCTTGAAAGCCCAAGAAGTGGCAACTGATCTAGTAGAATGAGCTGTAATTCTCTGAGGCGGAGACTGCCCCGCCTCCAAATAAGCTTAGTGAATCAAAAGTTTCAACCAAGATGCCAGAGGCTTTCTGACCTTTCCTGGAACCAGAAAAAATAACAAATAGACTAGAAGTCTTTCTGAAATCTTTAGTAGGCTCAACATAATAATATTTCAAAGCTCTTACCACATCCAAAAAATGTAAAGACCTTTCAAGAGTATTCTTAAGATTAGGACACAAGGCGGGAACAACCATTTCCCTATTAATGTTGTTAGAATTCACAACTTTAGGCAAAAATGTAAACGAAGTCCGCAAAACAGCTTTATCTTGATGGAAAATCAGATAAGGAGACTCACAAGAGAGCAGACAATTCAGAAACTCTTCTAGCAGAAGAGATAGCCAAAATAAATTATAATTACCAAGAAAGTAATTTAATATCCAGAGAATGCATAGGCTCAAAAGGAAAAGCCTGTAAAATCTTCAAAACGAAATTGAGACTCCAAGGAGGAGAATAGATTTAATAACAGGTTTGATATGAGTCAAAGTCTGAACAAAACAGTGAATATCAGGAAGCTTAGCAAAAATGTGTCCTTTCAAGGTATTTGCAGACAAACCTATATCCAAACCATCCTGAAGAAACTATAAAATCCAAGGAATTCTGAAAGAATGCCAAGAATAATCATGAGTGGAACACCATGAAATATAGGTTTTCCAAACCAGATGATAAATCTTCCTTGAAACAGACTTACGAGCCTGTATCATAGTGCTATTCACAGAGTCAGAGAAACCTCTATGACTAAGCACTAAGCGTTCAATTTCCATGCCTTCAAATTTAAAAAAAAAATGAGATCCTGATGAAAAAACAGCCCTTGAGACAGAAGGTCTGGCCTTAAAGGAAGTGACTAAGGCTGGCAACTGGACATCCGGAAGATACGCATACCAAAACCTGTGAAGCCATGCTGGTGCTATCAGAAACACATACGATTGTACCATTGTAATCTTGGAGATCACCCTTGGAAGAAAAACCAGAGGCAGAAAAATGTAAGCAGGTTGGTAAAAACAAGGAACTTCTAAAGCATCCACCATCTCCGTCTGAGGATCTTTGGACCTGGAAAGGTACCTGGGAAGCTTCTTGTTTAGACGAGAGGCCATCAGGATCTATTGCTGGAAGACCCCACATCTGTACAGAATGGATGTAAAGTCTGACGGCTGATATAATCCGCTTCCCAGTTGTCTACACCTGGGATATAAATCACAGAAATTTGACAAGAGTTGGATTCCGCCCAAGAAAGTATACAAGATACTGTTTTCATTGCTGAAGAACTGCAAGTCCCTCCTTGATGATTGACATATGCCACTGTTGTGATATTGTCTGACTGAAAATGAATGTAAAGTTCTCTCTTCAATAGAGGCCAAGCCTGAAGAGCTCTCAAAATAGCACAGAGTTCTAAAATATTGATTGGTAACTTCGCCTCTTGAGGATACCAAACCCCTTGTGCTGTCAGAGACCCCCAGACCGCTCCCCAACCTGTAAGACTTGCTGTCTTAGAGGCAGCTGCAGGCTTCTTGGCCTGTTTACACTTGTTCCAAGCCTGGTTAGGTATCCAGACTGACTTGGATTGGGCAAAATTCCCCTCTTGCTTTGTAGCAGAGGAAGCTGAAACGGAACCACTCTTGAAGTTCCGAAAGTAACGAAAATTATTTTGTTTGATCTTCATCTTATTTGATCTATCCTGAGGAAGGGCTTGACCTTTCCCTCCAGTGATGTCTGAAATAATCTTTCAGTTCAGGCCCGAATAGGGTCTTTCCTTTGAAAGGGATGTTCAAAAGTTTAGATTTAGATGACACATCAGCAGACCAGGACTTAAGCCATAACGCCCTGCGTGCTAAATTGGCAAAACCTGAATTCTTTGCCGCTAATTTAGCCAGTTGAAAAGCGGCATCTGTAATAAAAGAATTAGCCAACTTAAGGGCCTTGATTCTGTCCATAATCTCCTCTAATGGAGTCTCCATCTGAAGAGCCTCTTCTAGAGCCTCAAACCAGAAAGCAGCTGCAGTAGTTACAGGAACAATGCACGCAATAGGTTGGAGAGAAAAACCCTGATGAACAAAAATTTTCTTCAGGAGACCGTCTAATTTTTTATCCATAGGATCTTTGAAAGCACAACTGTCTTCGATAGGTATAGTTGTACGCTTAGACAGAGTAGAAATAGCTCCCTCCACCTTAGGAAATGTCTGCCACGAGTCCCGCATGGTGTCAGATATGGGAAACATTTTCTTAAAAACAGGAGGGGGAGAGAACGGAATATCTGGTCTATCCCACTCCTTAGTAATAATATTCACAATCCTCTTAGGGACTGGAAAAACATCAGTGTAAACAGGAACCTTTAAGTATTTATCAATTTTACACAATTTCTGTGGAACCACTATAGGGTCACAATCATCTAGAGTCGCTAATACCTCCCTGAGCAATAAGCGGAGGTGTTCAAGCTTAAATTTAAAGGCCGTCATATCAGAATCTGTCTGAGGAGGCGTCTTTCCTGAATCAGAAATTTCTCCCTCAGATAACAAATCCCTCACCCCTACTTCAGAGCATTGTGAGGGCATATCAGATACGGCTACTAAAGCGTCAGACGGCTCAGCATTTTTTCTAAACCCAGAGCTGTCCCGCTTTCCTTATAAACCAGGCAGTTTAGATAAAACCTCTGTGAGGGTTGTATTCATAACTGTGGCCATGTCTTGTAAAGTAAAAGAATTTGACGCACTAGAGGTACTTGGCGTCACTTGTGCGGGCGTTACTGGTTGTGACACTTGGGGAGAGCTAGATGGCGAACCCTCATTTACTTCTGACTGAGAATCATCTATTGCTCTATTTTTTAATGCTAATATATGTTCTTTATAGTATATAGATATATCAGTACAATTGGGACACATTCTAAGAGGGGGTTACAATGGCTTCCAAACATATTAAACAAGGATTTTCCTTGGTGTCAGACATGTTAAACAGGCTAGTAATGTAACAAGCAAGCTTGGAAAACACTGTAATCAAAGTAAAAAACACTTAGAAATAAAACGGTACTGTGCCTTTAAGAGAAAAAAAGCTGCACCAGTTCTGCAAAACAGTGTAAAAAAGCAGTAAACTTAAAGAAATTTTTACAGTAGCATTATAAAGACTTAGTAACTTTGCACAGCTATGCAAATAAACAATTAACCCCTTAATGGCAAAAACGGATTGAAAAAACGTCAAACCCAGTAAAAAAGACTTTCAGCACCTTGCCACAGCTCTGCTGTGGCTCCTACCTGTCCTTCAGAACGATTTGTGGGGAAAAAAAACTTCTTTAACAGCCCTCAAACACAGCAGGAACCTCAGGAGAAGCAGTGATATGTCTCAGAGGAAAGGAAACTGCGCAACTGAGGCGCGAAAATAGGCCCCTCCCACCTCACTCGATGTTTTGAGGCCTATCAGAGAAACACCAGTGTCTCTTAATTAACCATGTGAGTTACAAAACTCAAAACCAAGCCACAATGACCCCTTTAGTCCCTTCAAAAAACTTTATAAATGCATCAATAAACAAAACGTTTTTTCCTAACAGTGTCACCAGCCCTTTAGTCCCTTCAGAAAACGTTATAATTGCATCAATAAACAAAAAGTTTTTTCCTAACAGTGTCACCAGTAACTAATGAGCCCTTCAAGCAAGCTGAAATTCCTATTACAGTATCTGAATACAGGTTACCTTTCCCTCATGGGGATATTGCCAGCCTTTTCTAGATTTAACACAGTCTGTCTAGAAAAATATAGACTGAACATACCTCATATGCAGCTTAGCCTGCAAACTGTTCTCCCAACTGAAGTTTTCCAGTACTCTTCAGGCATTGTGAGAACAGCAGTGGATCTTAGTTACAAATTGCTAAGATCATAATCCTCCTTGCAGAAATCTTCATCCCTTTTCTGCCAGAGAGTAAATAGTACACACCGGTACCATTTAAAATAATAAACTTTTGCTTCAGAAATAAAAAACTAACCTTTTAGTCACCACATAGCTCTTTGCCCTTCCTAGCAGTTAAGCAGGCAGAGAGAATGACTGGGGGGGTGGAGCTAAGGGGGGAGATATAGACAGCTCTGCTGTGGGTGCTCTCTCTGCCACTTCCTGTAGGGAAGGAGAATATCCCACAAGTAAGGATTAATCCATGGACATCTTACAAGAGAAATAAAGACAGCCAAATCCGCTGAAAAAATAATCCACAACCCAAATCAAAAAATTGAAATTATAAGCAGAAGAATCAAACTGAAAAAGCTGCCTGAAGAACTTTTCTACCAAAAACTGCTTCTGAAGAAGAAAAAACATCAAAATGGTAGAATTTAGTAAAAGTATGCAAAGAAGACCAAGTTGCTGCTTTGCAAATCTGATCAACAGAAGCTTCATTCTTAAAAGCCCAGGAAGTAGAAACTGACCTAGTAGAATGAGCCGTAATCCTCTGAGGCGGGGATTTACCCGACTCCACATAAGCATGATGAATCAAAAGCTTTAACCAAGAAGCCAAAGAAATAGCAGAAGCTTTCTGACCTTTCCTAGGACCAGAAAAGATAACAAATAGACTAGAAGTCTTTCTGAAATCTTTAGTAGCTTCAACATAATATTTCAAAGCTCTTACCACATCCAAAGAATGAAAAGATTTTTCCAAAGAATTCTTAGGATTAGGACACAACGAAGGGACAACAATTTCTCTACTAATGTTGTTGGAATTCACAACCTTAGGTAAAAATTTAAATGACGTCCGCAAAACCGCCTTATCCTGATGAAAAATCAGAAAAGGAGACTCACAAGAAAGAGCAGATAATTCAGAAACTATTCTAGCAGAAGAGAAAGCCAAAAGAAACAATACTTTCCAAGAAAGTAACTTAATATCCAGAGAATGCATAGGCTCAAACGGAGGAGCCTGTAAAGCTCTCAAAACTAAATTAAGACTCCAAGGAGGATAAATTGATTTAATGACGGGCTTGATACGAACCAAAGCCTGTACAAAACTACGAATGTCAGGAAGATTAGCAATTTTTCTGTGAAACAGAACAGAAAGAGCAGAGATTTGTCCTTTCAAGGAACTTGCAGACAAACCCTTATCCAAACCATCCTGAAGGAACTGTAAAATTCTAGGAATTCTAAAAGAATGCCAAGGTAACTTATGAAATGTAAGTCTTCCAAACTCGGTAATAAATCTTTCTAGACACAGATTTACGAGCCTGCAACATAGTATTGATCACTGAGTCAGAGAAACCTCTATGACTAAGCACTAATCGTTCAATCTCCATACCTTCAAATTTAATGATTTGAGATCCTGATGGAAAAACTGTCAGGGTTTTTTCCTGACTTGTTTGCCATGTGCTGCTGGCAGCCATTTTACTCACCTCTCTTGCTGACTTTGGTGCATTCTGGGAGATGCTGCTCACGTCCTGTACTTCCTTTTATGGCCAGACTGGTTTGAGACAGGATGCAGTCTCAGAATTGTGATGTCATCACTTATTATTTAAAGGGCCTTTGTTCAGTATGCTTTGCCCTTGCGTTGTCTCAGACCTGTTTGTGAGAGCTCCTGTGTATTACCTGGCTGTCTGACGTCCCTCCTGATCCCTGGCTTGTTCCTGACTCTGCTGTTCTCATTGTTCCTGATTCTGGCTCATCTGACTACTCGCTTTGGCTCCTGACTCGGCTTGTCTGACTACCAGCTCTAGTTTTGACTCCTGGCTTGTTATTTGACTTGTGGACTTTTTATTATTTATTGCTATTTATAAAGGTGTGATTATTTTTGCACTTCTCGCCTCAGTCTGATTCCTGGCACCCTGACATTACGCAAGGGCCATGAATCCTGATGGTGCTAATAATCCACCTTTACCTGCCATAATTTCCAGGATGGATGAACAGGATCACCGCTTGGATCAATTTGCACTAGCCCTGCAAACCCTGCTGACTCGCACTGCACATTTGGACCAAAGTGTCGCGCAAGTTATGGCTGCTCCTGTTTCCGAGCATGTCCGGTTCTGCACCTCTACCTCAGCGATATGGAGGCGATCCTAATCAGTGCAGAGGGTTTTTGAACCAGGTGGGTATTTACTTTGAGATGTTACCTCAGGCGTTTCCCTCTGACAGAGCTAAGGTGGGATTTCTCATCTCGTTACTCTCTAACACAGCTCTTGCCTGGGCTAATCCCTTGTGGGAGACTAATAAACCTGTGATTTCAAATTACCCTGAATTTGTGGGGTATTTGATGGGTATTTGATGTTCCAGCTCGCTCCTCCTCTGCTGCTAAACGACTCATGTCCATTCAGCAAGGTACAAGATCTGTTGCTCAGTATGCCATTGAGTTCCGTACGCTTGCAGCAGAGGTAGGCTGGAACAATGAAGCCCTTGTTGCCGCCTTCTTTCATGGGCTCTCTGATGCGATTATAGACGAAGTTGCTGCCAGAAATTTACCAGAAGATCTCGAGGCATTGGTGTCTTTTTTGATCCTAATTGACATCAGACTAAGTGAGAGGCCTTCTTTCAAGGAGCGCTTGCGGAAGCCTCCTGTACCGTTGTCTCCTACGTGTTCGTTCCCACCCATGCCTCCCGGTCCCGAGTCACCAGGTACTGCTGAGCCGATGCAGTTGGGATTCACACATCTCTCCGCGGCGGAGAGGGCCTTTAGGAGGAGGGAGGGGCTCTGCCTCTATTGTGGGTTACAGGGCCACCTTTTGAAGTCTTGTCCTACACGGCCGGGAAACGCTCACACCTAAGGTCCTGTCGGGGGCAGACCTTAGGTGGTTTCCACTTGTCTTCAGAAACCAGTTAGTTAAAGTCTTGTGCATTTCTTCAGTATCTCAATTGCCAGAGGAGTACCGAGAGTTCCTAGACATTTTTGACAAGGTGCGTGCCGGTACGTTGCCTCCTCACCGGTCTTACGATTGTGCCATAGACCTGCAACCAGGAGCCATTCCTCCTCGGGCCGGGTTTACCCTCTGTCTGTTGTAGAGAATTGTGCTATGGAGGAGTATGCTTCCGATGCTCTGTCGCGGGGGATCATCCACAAATCCTGCTCTCCTGCAGGGGCTGGCTTCTTCTTTGTGAAGAAAAAGCGTGGCAAGTTAAGACCATGCATCGATTATAGGGGTCTTAATCATCTTACCATTAAGAATGCTTACCCTATTCCGCTCATTAGGGAACTCTTTGACCGCCTCAAGGGAGCTACGGTCTTTACTAAGCTTGATTTGAGAGGAGTGTACAATCTCGTTAGGATCAAGGAGGGCCACGAATGGAAAACAGCATTTAACACCAGGAGCGGGCATTATGAGTATCTTGTAATGTCCTTTGGCCTATGTAATGCTCCTGCTGTTTTCCAGGAATTTATTAATGAGGTCCTACGAGATATGCTGCAACAGTGTGTTGTGGTGTACTTAGACAACATCCTCATACACTCACCTCACACTTGAGGCTCATCATTCTGATGTTACACGGGTTCTTCAGAGACTACGTGAGAACGGCCTGTTTTGTAAACTTGAGAAGTGTGAGTTCCATCAGACTCAAGTAACCTTCCTAGGTTATGTTATCTCCGTTACAGGGTTCTCCATGGATCCTGACAAGTTATCTGCAGTTCTGCAGTGGCCTCGCCCAGTTGGTCTTCGGTCTATTCAACTTTTTTGGGGTTCGCCAATTACTATAGAAAGTTTATTAAAAACTTTTTTTCCTTGGTCAAAACTATCACAGACATGACCCGTAAAGAGAATGATCCACTCCATTGGTCACATACTGCCATTAAGGCCTTTGATAGTCTTAAAACTGCCTTTGCTGCTGCTCCAGTTCTAGCTCATCCTAACCCTGTCCTGCCTTTCGTTCTTGAGGTCGATGCGTCTGAGACTGGAGTAGGTGCTCTCTTGTCTCAACGTCCTACACCTGACGGTTCCTTGCATCCGTGTGGTTTCTTCTCTAAGAAATTGTCTCCAGCAGAGTGCAATTATGAAAGTGGCGACAGGTAATTACTGGCCATAATTTTGGCACTCAAAGAATGGAGGCATCTTCTCGAGGGTACTAGTGTGCCAGTGCTCATTCTTACAGACCACAAGAATTTAACTTATCTATCTGAAGCAAATCGTTTGTCGCCCCGACAGGCCAGATGGGCGCTATTTTTGTCTCGGTTTAATTATGTGGTCTCCTACCTGCCTGGTAGTAAGAATGTTAGGGCTGATGCCCTCTCTCGACAATTTTCACCTCTGTCCAAGGAGGAGTCTGTACCTACTCCAGTTATACCTCCTGACCATATTTTGGTTACCATACGTACTAATTTGACTTCTCCCTTGGCGGAGGAGATCCTGGCTGCACAAAAGAATGCACCTCCTGAGAAACCTAGTGGTAAGTGTTTTGTTCCTGAGAATCTTCGAACTTAACTTTTACACACTTACCACTATCCTAAAGCCGCAGGTCACCCAGGCAAGAACCAAATGATTTGGTCTGTCACTCGACAATTCTGGGGCCAAGTCTTCGTTCTGATGTTGCTGCGTATGTTGCCTCCTGCTCAGTTTGTGCATAGAATAAGACTCCTCGACGTCTTACTGTGGGTCTTCTTCAACCTATTGCTAATGGTGAGTGTCCATGGACACATCTTTCCATGGACTTCATTGTCGAGCTCCCTGTTTCCAATGGCAATACTGTTATCCTTATGGTGGTTGACCGTTTTTCTAAAATGTCACATTGCATTCCCTTGAAGAAGTTGCCTACTGCTCAGGAGCTTGCTTCAATTTTTGCCCGTGAGGTCTTCCGTTTACATGGGTTACCCAAGGAGATGGTGTCGAACCGGGGTAGCCAGTTTGTCTCCAGATTTTGGCGTTCCTTTTGTGCTCAAATGGGGATCCAGCTCTCCTTCTCCTCGGCATATCACCCTCAATCCAATGGGGCTGCGGAGCGGTCTAATCAAGCTCTGGAACAGTTCCTCCGTTGCTATGTCTCAGATCACCACAATAACTGGTCTGAACTGTTACCTTGGGCAGAGTTTGCTCGTAATAGTCCTATTAATGCTTCCTACAAGTTATCCCCGTTCATGGCGAATTATGTGTTTCAACCATCCTTGTTGCCTGATTCATTCATGTCTCAGGGTATTCCGGCTTTGGAGGAGCATCTCCGGCAACTCCGTTCCACATGGGTGCAGATTCAGGATTTGCCTTCCTCGTTCTATGCAGCGCCAAAAGTTCCAGGCTGATCGTAGGCGTCTGCCTGCACCTTCCTACCAGGTTGGTGAGTTTGGCTGTCCTCCCGCAACTTGAACCTTCGTGTGCCTTCTAATAAACTGGCTCCGCATTACGTTGGTCCTTTTTGAATACTCAGACGGGTCAATCCTGTGGCCTACGCTCTTGACCTTCCTCCTGCAATGCACATCTCCAATGTTTTTCATGTCTCCCTCTTGAAACCATTGGTTTGTAATCGGTTTACCACTGTGTTGCCTCGTCCCCGTCCTATCATTGTTGACAACCATGAGGAGTATGAGGTCAGCAGCATTATTGACTCTCCAGGGGCCGCGTACAGTATTTGGTTCATTGGAGGGGCTACGGTCACGAGGAGCGTTCATGGCTTCCCTCCTCTGATGTTCATGCTCCCGCCCTCCTCCCTGCCTTCCATGCCCGTTTCCCCAATAAGCCTTTTGTCCTCCCCCGGGGGAGGGGTCATTGAGGGGAGGGTACTGTTAGGGTTTTTTCCTGACTTGTTTGCCATGTGCTGCTGGCAGCCATTTTACTCACCTCTCTTGCTGACTTCTGGGAGATGCTGCTCACTTCCTGTACTTCCTTTTATGGCCAGACTGGTTTACATCATCCATGTGAGACAGGATGCAGTCTCAGAATTGTGATGTCATCACTTATCATTTAAAAGGCCTTTGTTCAGTATGCTTTGCCCTTGCGTTGTCTCAGACCTGTTTGTGAGAGCTCCTGTGTATTACCTGGCTGTCTGATGTCCCTCCTGATCCCTGGCTTGTTCCTGACTCTGCTGTTCTCCTTGTTCCCGATTCCGGCTCATCTGACTACTCGCTTTGGCTCCTGACTCGGCTTGTCTGACTACCAGCTCTAGTTTTGACTCCTGGCTTGTTATTTGACTTGTGGACTTTTTATTATTTTTTGCTATTTATAAAGGTGTGATTATTTTTGCACTTCTAGTCTCAGTCTGATTCCTGGCACCCTGACAAAAAAGGACCTTGAGATAGGTGGTCTGACCTTAACGGAAGTGGCCAAGGTTGGCAACTGGACATCCGAACAAGATCCGCATACCAAAACCTGTGTGGTCATGCTGGAGCCACCAGCAGTACAAACAAATGTTCCATTATGATTTTGGAAATCACTCTTGGCAGAAGAACTAGAGGCGGAAAGATATAAGCAGGTTGATAATTCCAAGGAAGTGACAACGCATCCACTGCTTCCGCCTGAGGATCCCTGGATCTGGACAGATACCTGGGAAGTTTCCTGTTAGGATGAGAAGCCATCAGATCTATTTCTGGAAGCCCCCATATCTGAACAATCTGAAGAAACACATCTGGGTGAAGAGACCATTCTCCCGGATGTAAAGTCTGGCGACTGAGATAATCTGCTTCCCAATTGTCTATACCTGGGATATGAACCGCAGAGATTAGACAGGAGATGGATTCCGCCCATGCAAGTATCCGAGATACTTCTTCCATAGCTTGAGGACTGTGAGTCCCACCTTGATGATTGACATACGCCATGGTTGTGACATTGTCTGTCTGAAAACAAATAAACGATTCTCTCTTCAGAAGAGGCCAGAACTGAAGAGCTCTGAAAATCGCACGGAGTTCCAAAATATTGATTGGTAATCTCGTCTCTTGAGATTTCCAAACCCCCTGCGCTGTCAGAGATCCCCAGACAGCTCCCCAACCTGAAAGACTCGCATCTGTTGAAATCACAGTCCAGGTTGGACGAACAAAAGAGGCCCCTTGAACTAAACGGTGGTGATTTAACCACCAAGTCAGAGATAGTCGAGTATTGGGAATTAAGGATATCAATTGTGATATCTTTGAATAATCCCTGCACCAAAGGTTCAGCATACAAAGCTGAAGAGGTCTCATGTGAAAACGAGCAAAGGGGATCGCGTCCGATGCTGCAGTCATGAGACCTAAAACTTCCATGCACATAGCTACTGAAGGGAATGATTGAGACTGAAGGTTCCGACAAGCTGAAACCAATTTCAGACGTCTTTTGTCTGTTAGAGACAAAGTCATGGATACTGAATCTATTTGGAATCCTAAAAAGGTTACCCTTGTCTGAGGAATCAAGGAACTTTTTGGTAAATTGATCCTCCAACGATGTTTTTGAAGAAACAACACAAGTTGATTTGTGTGAGATTCTGCAGAATGTAAAGACTGAGCAAGTACCAAGATATTGTCCAAATAAGGAAACACCGCAATACCCCGCTCTCTGATTACAGAGAGAAGGGTACCGAGAACATTTGAGAAGATCCTTGGAGCTGTTGCTAGGCCACAAGGAAGAGCAACAAATTGGTAATGCTTGTCTAGAAAAGAGAATCTCAGGAACTGATAGTGATCTGGATGAATTGGAATATGAAGATAAGCATCCTGTAAGTCTATTGTGGACATATAATGCCCTTGAAGAACAAAAGGCAGAATAGTCCTTATAGTCACCATTTTGAATGTCGGTATTCTTACATAACGATTCAAAAATTTTAGATCCAGAACTGGCCTGAAAGAATTCTCTCTTTGGTACAATGAACAGATTTGAATAAAACCCCAGACCCTGTTTCAGATATGGAACTGGCACAATTACCCCAGATGACTCCAGGTCTGAAACACATTTCAGGAAAGCCTGAGCCTTTACTGGGTTTACTGGAATGCGTGAGAGAAAAAACCTTCTCACAGGCGGTCTTACCTTGAAACCTATTCTGTACCCTTGAGAAACAATGTTCTGAATACAATGATTTTGAATTGAATTGATCCAAACATCTTTGAAAAATCGTAGTCTGCCCCCTACCAGCTGTGCTGGAATGAGGGCCGCACCTTCATGCGGACTTGGGGGCTGGTTTTGATTTTCTAAAAGGCTTGGATTTATTCCAGACTGGAGAAGGCTTCCGTTCCTTATTCTGACAAAAGGAACGAAAACGGTAAGCAGCCCTAAATTTACCCCTAGATTTTTTATCCTGAGGCAAAAAAGCTCCCTTCCCCCAGTGACAGTTGAAATTATAGAATCCAACTGAGAACCAAATAATGTATTACCTTGGAAAGAAAGAGATAGCAACGTTGACTTAGAAGTCATATCTGCATTCCAAGATTTAAGCCATAAAGCTCTTCTAGCTAAAATAGCTAAAGACATATACCTGACATCAATTCTAATGATATAAAAAATGGCATCACAAATGAAATTATTAGCATGTTGAAGAAGCTTAACAATGCTATACACATTATGATCTGGTACTTGTTGCGCTAAAGCCTCCAACCAAAAAGTTGAAGCCGCAGCAACATCAGCCAAAGAAATAGCAGGCCTAAGAAGATTACCTGAAAATAAATAAGCCTTCCTTAGAAAAGATTCAAGCTTCCTATCTAAAGGATCTTTAAAATAAGTACTATATGCTGTAGAAATAGTAGTACGTTTAGCAAGAGTAGAGATAGTCCCATCAACTTTGGGGATTTTTTCCCAAAACTCCAATCTATCAGTCGGCAAAGGGTACAGTCTCTTAAACCTTAAAGAAGGAGTAAATGAAGTACCCAAACTATTCCATTCCCTAGAAATTACATCTGAAATAGCATCAGGAACTGGAAAAACCTCTGGAATAACTACATGAGGTTAAAAAAAAAAAAAAAAACGAATTTAAACGTTTACTGGTTTTAATATCAAGAGGACTAGACTCCTCCATATCTAATGCAATCAACACCTCTTTTAGTAAAGAACGAATAAACTCCATTTTAAATAAATATGAAGATTTGTCAGTGTCAATATCTGAGGCAGAATCTTCTGAACCAGATAGATCATCATCAGAGATAGATAAATCAGAATGCTGGCGGTCATTTAAAAATTCATCTAATTTATGAGAAGCTTTAAAAGAACTTTTACGTTTATTAGAAGATGGTATAACAGACAGGGCCTTCTGAATAGAATTAGAAACAAATTCTCTTACATTAACAGGAATATCCTGAACATTAGATGTTGAAGGAACAACAACAGGTAATGGACTACTACTAATGGAAAAATTGTCTGCTTTTGAAAGTTTATCATTACAACTAACACAAACTACAGCTAGAGGAACAGTTACCACAAATTTACAACAAATGCACTTAGATTTTGGTAGAACCGACATCAGGCAGCAGCATTCCAGAAGTAGATTCTGATACAGGGTCAGATTGAGACATCTTGCAATATGTAATAGAAAAAACAACATATAAAGCAAAATTATCAAATTCCTTAAATGACAGTTTCAGGAATGGGAAAAAAATGCAAACAGAATAAGCCTCTGGAAACCAGAAGCAAAAAGAAACAAAGACTTAAATAATGTCAAAAGAACTGGCGCCAAGTATGACGCCCACAATTGACAAATTTTTTTGGCGCCAAAAACGTCTGCAACAAACACGAGCGTCATAGATGTCGCAGCTACGTGAAAATTCTCGGCGTCAACTACGACGCCGGAAATTACATCATTAACGTCAACAAACGTAATTCTCGCGCCAAAAAAGTCTTGCGGCAAAAATGACGCAATAAATTCTAGCATTTTTTGCAACCGCAAGCCTAACAGCCCGCAATTTAGAAAGGTCAATTTGAAAAATTTTCAGGTAAGAAAAAAATTTATTCATATGCATTTCCCAAAAATGAAACTGACAGTCTGTAAGAAGGAAATATACTGATTAAACTGAATCATGGCAAATATAAGTATAAAACATATATTTAGAACTTTACATATAAAGTGCCAAACCATAGCTGAGAATGTCATAAATAAAATAAGACATACTTACCAAAAGACACTCATCTACATATAGTAGATGGCCAAACCAGTACTGAAACGAGAATCAGCAGAGGTAATGGTATATAAGAGTATATCATCGATCTGAAAAGGGAGGTAGGAGAAGAATCTCTACGACCGATAACAGAGAACCTATGAAATAGATCCCCGATAGGATGACCATAGTATTCAATTGGCAATACTCCCTTCACATCCCTCTGTCATTCACTGCACTCTGAGAGGAAAATCGGGCTTCAGCATGCTGCGAAGCGCATATCAACATAGAAATCTAGCACAAACTTACTTCACCACCTCCATAGGAGGCAAAGTTTGTAAAAACTGAATTGTGGTTGTGGTGGGGGGTGTATTTATAGGCATTTTGAGGTTTGGGAAACTTTGCCCCTCCTTGTAGGAATGTATATCCCATACGTCACTAGCTCATGGACTCTTGCCAATTACATGAAAGAAAAGTAGTGGCGTCTGCAACCGCCGCCACACTCACGGGCGTTTGAAAAAGAAATTCACCCCGTAAGAAGGCCCTTCTTAGGTAGCCCTCTAATGTCAATAGGATCACTAAAGGATGCACTATCCTTTAATGGGATAGTATTTCTTTTGGCAAGAGAAGAAATTGCCCCAACTACCTTGGGGATAGTTCCCCATAATTCCAGATTTGAATCTGAGACTGGAAACAATTTCTTAAAATTTGGAGAAGGAACTCCCAGTTTGTCCCATTCTTTACAAATAATCTCAGCTACAAGAGAAGGAACAGGGAAAGATTCAGTAGATTTAGATTTGCGTTTAAATATCATGTCTAATTTCTGGACAGACTTGACTTCAGCCTGTTTAGTGTCCTGAACCTCCAAAGTTCTTAACACTTCCTTAAGTAAAGCTCTTAAGTGATCTATGGTAAACTGAAAAGGGACGTCATCAGACTTGTCAGATTCTCGGAAGGAATCCTCAGATAAGACTTGTCCATCAGATGCTGACGAGGATCTATACAGAACAGATTCCTTAGCTTGTCTAAGTACCGACGGACTAACAGAAGAACTGCCTTTCGAGGAAAAACTTGAAGCATGTTTTAGTATACGCCTGTACTTACTTGCAGGCGGAATAGCAGCAATAGTCTCTTAACCACTGACTGAAGCTGGGCCTTAAACTGAGGAGCAAATTTGGTTATGCCACCGTGACTGACAAACACCGACAGAGTATCCGCTTTAGGTGCTGAACCTTGGTATTGAGAACAGGTCTGCAGAACTGACGCCAGACAGGAGCTACAAAGTGGAGTTGGAGGGCATACGGTTGTAAATTACACAATTATCTGGAGGAAAAAACAAATTATGACTTACCAGATAATTTCCTTTCCTTTGATACAGGCAGAGTCCACAGCTGCATTCATTACTTGTGGGAATACAGAACCTGGACACCAGGAGGAGGCAAAGACACCCCAGCCAAAGGCTTAAACACCTCTCCCACTTCCCTCATCCCCCAGGCATTCTGCCAAGGGAACAAGGAACAGTAGGAGAAATATCAGGGTGAAAAAGGTGCCAGAAGATAACAATTTTAACCCCTTGAGTGCTAATGACGGTTCAGAGCCACCATTAGCACTCAACTACCTTCTTTGCAATCTGGGGGCCCCCACCTGCTCCTACCCTGGCGATCGGGCCTGCATAGTGACAGGCATCACTGGGGCTTCCCGTAAAGTGCAGTGGCGTCACGCAAAATGACATGATGATGTCACCTCACAACTTTATTTAAATTGTCAATACAAAGTATAGGGAAAGGGGGCATGCTGCTTAGAAACCTGTATCACAGGGATCTAAGCAGCTACAGACCCCCAAGACCAACCATTGGAAAGGTTATTGCCTAACATTTTCAATGGTATAAGTCTTGGGGATCTGGGGGGAAATATAAAAAAGTTTAAAAAAATGTTTTTTGAAAATATTAAATTCAGCTTAGCACTCAAAGGGTCAAATTTAGGACCGCCCACCGGAAAGCACGGGCGGGAGCTGTGGACTCTCCCTGTATCGACGGTAAGGAAATGATCTGGTAAGTCATAATTTATGTTTTCCTTCTAAATACAGGGAGAGTCCACAGCTGCATTCATTACTTGTGGGAAATAATACACAAGCTACAGGGGACACTGAATGCTAACGGAAGGGTACAAATAAGAGGCGGCCTAACCTGAGGGCACCACAGCCTGCAAGAAAACCAAACTCCTGAAGGCTTCCTTGATAGAAGCAAAAAAATAAAAAGAACAAGAAGGTTAGGAGGACCAAACAGCCACCCAACAATCAGAACCATAAGATCTCATGTCAGAGACCCAAAAAGATATCACTACATTCAAACTGAGCCATAAACCTCAGGAGGCTCATGTCCCGCAGACTCCTAGAACCAGCTTGTGAAATCACATACCAGAGACTACTGCTGGTATCCATCTGCAACCTTCTGCTTGCTAGGCAGCTAAGCTAACCAACAGGCTATCTATGCTGGCTGCCCCTTTGAATGAGAACTAGTTAGACAAGCCCTTCTCCAACTCATTCTAGAGGGGAAGAAGAATACTCCAGAATCCAGAAGAGAAACAGGACAAGCTAGCTCCTCTCAACAAAAGAAAGGGAGTCCTTCACACCTAAAGTAGGTGATGAGAAACCAGGTACGAGCTAAGGGAAAGTATCGAAACCCCTCAGAAAAAAAACCTCTCGGCAAGGCTCAAGTGACCCCTCGCAATTCGCCCCAGAAAACTCTCATGGCAGCGAAGCCTCTAAACCGTGACTATGAACTCACGGGCAAAAACGGAGCAACAGTCTCACTGACGCCCACTCCAGATAGGATTGAGCCATCCTCGAAAGAGAGTGACATGGCCAAAAACAAGAAGGATAAAATAGACCTCCCAAATATAAGAAAACTGCCACAGCAGGGTTCAAACTCCAAGTCTACCGCTTGTTATGCAGACCCGTCATCAAGGGTACGACACGTTTGTCATGAAAAAACGTAAACAAATACTTAAGTTCCAGCAGTGCTAGGAACTGAAAATAAACAAATAAAGAAGACAAGCTCCGAGGCTCAAACTTTCATATCTATAAAAAAGCGAGGTAACATCACAACGACCAGATATCTAGAAGCTTCCATCGGAAGACATCCATCACAACCATCAAAGTCGATATAACCAGAAACAATCCAAAAGAGAGAGTTTCCACAAGAACCCCAAGCTCTTAAAACAAAAACAGAGGACTGAGATCCACCTGACGGATCAGGACTGGGAACCTCTAACATCACCAAAATCTCTCTCAGAAGTAAACACAGGCGTGCCAAATCCTCCCCAGTCAGAGGAATCAAATCAGGCGATTCCGACCCCGGAGGTTCTACCTCTGAAGCCTCAGAAAGAATCCCACCCCCAGCTGACTGATCTGGCACAATCGTCATTTTACACGATGGCCCATGTGTAGGAGAGCACGTATTAAGCCTTTGCTTGCCTGTAGGAGGAAGAGGCAAAGTCGCTAAAGCCATAGAGATGGACATTCAAAAACGCGCAGTAACCTCAGGTGGAAAAAGTCTCCCTCAGACGAAGGAGTAATGGCACTTAGGAGAACTGCATGTGTAGGATAAGATTTTAAGGAACGCACCTCACGGGACGAGGAATCCTCAGAGGTAGATGGCTCAGTGGTCTCTAACATCTCAATATTGTTTGAAGAGAGCACCCTATTGCGGTATACAGAATATAATTTAGCAGGCTGGTCTACCTGGTCCTTCTCACAACGTACGCAGGTATCAAAATCTGTATCGGAGGAATCCTCTAGGATATCAGAATCCTCCATAATTCTAAATAAAAGCTTTGACAAAAACAACTGGCACCTTAAACCCCCAAGGGCTGGGGCACTCACCACCTCTTATGACCCAGACAGGTAGAGAAATTAACTCTTCTCCGCAGCCACTTGGTCAGGAATTGGAAACAAGACGTGACTACTCCCTAGTCACATGGTGCTTCATGCAGGACCACCCCCGCTAAGAAAAAGCACGCCAGCTTAATAAAACTGTGCAGCTCCATAGCCTGTATCTTCTGTATCAGCCTAAGAGCCTAAAATGATTAAAAGGACCCCACTGTTCAATAATCCCCCTCAGGAGATATTAACCCTTGATTCCATAAAGATAAAGGAGTCCCACTGAGACCCTGTCTGCTATCGTTAACATGTGTGACGAAAGGCAAAGAATGACTGGGGGATGAGGGAAGTGGGAGAGGTGTTTAAGCCTTTGGCTGGGGTTCTTTGCCTCCTCCTGGTGGCCAGGTTCTGTATTCCCACAAGTAATGAATGCAGCTGTGGACTCTCCCTGTATTTATAAGGAAATAACGTTTGAGGAATCTTCCTTATGGGGTTCCTCCCTGATGGCTTCAGTCCCAGAATGATAACAAGTATACACACATTGAGCAATACCTAACCCTATATGTGTGGAAAACCAAACTGCATAATCACAATCAAAATGTCCAAAAATTAAGTACACTAGTACAAATAATATGCACCCAATATAAACCTACTGTATATATATTTAATTATTAGCACTCTGACACTGTAAGAGTATTACCCCTTCCTGATACCAGAGTCAGATAAAGCAAGTCGCCACAATCACGAGTTGAGCGAGCCACCACAATCACCAGCTACCTAACTGTGATCTATCCGGAAGAGAACAGAGCTAAAAGCGCAACAGAGGAACTTCCTGGCACAAAGAATTGCTCTGCCTTCCATCCGGCACCAAAATGTAAGGCGCGATACAGGGCCTCAGCACTCCAAGCTACCAAGCACACGCTGGAGTGCCGAGACCATCACCGCCGTCTTCCAGGGATAAGTAAATAACTCTGTGTTCCATTTTGTCAATTCATACCGGAACACCGAGCACAGAATACACCCCTAGAGAATCCCCCCACGCACGCACACACACACACAGTCTGAACACGGAGCCCTTGCCGTATGAAGACAGACAGATTGATACAGAAGGGAGGAAGAATACACTGCACCATGCAATAGGGCAACGTCCCAGAACTAAGTGCCTTCTTAGGAAGGAGATAGGTCCTAAGGTAGGTACTTACCCCCACTGAGAGCCATCTCACCTGCAATGTCTTTTCATACTTGTCCTGACCTGTAACAAACTGAGAAGGACAGGTGTAAGGAGGAGTGAAATATCTGGCCAGACAGGGGGAGGCAAAGGTGACTTAACTCCAACAAGGAGAAGAAAAACAATACACAAACAGCACCCTCTTAAACACCTTCTCTTCAAGGAACTATCCACTGAAGGAGTAAAGCTGAACATATTATTATAATTCAGCAGTATCTCTATCCATGCCTCAACGAGGCAAAGAAATACAGGGAGGGAAGGGGAAGTAGGAGGGATATTTCAAACTCTGGTGTAGGGCATCTTTGCCTCCTCCTGGTGGCCAGGTGATGTAATTCCCAAGACTAAGGAACGTGGACTCTCACTTCCATTAGAAAGAAATACATATTAAGCTAGCCTTGTTATCAAGTTTTACATTGACAGTCTAGCTCAGTGATTCTTAACAACGGTGTCACATCGGTCACACCACTTATGGTTCTACTTTGGTCTCTTTTTTGGTACGTTAACCTCCCTTTTCACTGCCTTTCATTTTTATTTCATTGGATAGACACGTGCCCGATCCTAAGCTCACCTAGGTTTGCTCTTTAACAAAGGAAAAAGAGAACTAAGCAAAATTGATAATAGAAGTAAATTGAAAAGTTGTTAAAAACTTCATGCTCGGAGGACTTCCGGGCGGCGGCCATCTCCCTGGTCGCACTGAGCTTCAGCTCCTGGGTTACCTATCACTTTTTTTCCAGATTTTTACTGAAATATTGGTTAAAGATCATCTAAATTGGTGGAGAGGCCCGACTGAAGACACCCTGACCCAAAAGATAGGGTTTTGGACTGTGGTGTGGTTATTTAGCCCTCAGTACCGGACTTGTTACTTTGAGGCCTTCCCTTATCTCTAAAGCCTCATCTGTCCTCAACATTGCCGCGCCACTGTTGCGCGGTCAGCACTTCATGAAGTAAGCTATCTTATAGTTCACCAGACACTAAGTAAGAAAGAGCAAGCTAAACGTATATAGATTCAGAATGGATACTAGAGAGGAATCCCTAATAGCTATCATCGCTGGACTATTAGAAGACCAACTTAAATGCATTTCTAATCATCTGGCTAGAGACTGGGGTAATGTATTCACTCCTAAATCCACACCAATTGCCTCAAAGCTGCCAGAAACTGCATTTACATTGGGCGAAAAAATAAGCCACGAACAAAACAGCTACCTAGAAGTAACAGCTGCTACACATTCCGACTCTGGGCTCCGGAGTGAACACGGTGCTGTACTTCACATCAGGGATCATAACGAGAGCTTCAAAATCAGTACTCTACTCACCGCATCCCAAGAGCCTTCTACAGAGACTTATAGATCGGAAATCGGCAACCTTGACTCCACTCTTCCTTCAGTGG
Organism: Bombina bombina; assembly: GCF_027579735.1. Taxonomy (NCBI): domain Eukaryota; kingdom Metazoa; phylum Chordata; class Amphibia; order Anura; family Bombinatoridae; genus Bombina; species Bombina bombina. The sequence continues at coordinate 1,305,391,088 of NC_069500.1, forward strand.
TTCCCCAGAACCTTTTTCTCGGCAGTCAAGAGGAGGATCGCGGCGCTCTGGAGCCCCATCACATGCCACCTATTGTGCTCTTGACTTCCCGGGCGCAGATGGAGACAACCCTGCTGGGATCTGATTATGATGCGGGAGCACTCATCAACTTCAATGGAGCCAATTACACAGCAGCTCTGCCTAACGACAGAGAACTGACCACCTCTGAGCCCGCTCACGATCTGGAGAATTTTTATGCCGTAATTTCCACCACCTTGGCACAAGAGAACTGGGACCCTGGTGGATCTGACAGTGCGCTCAGATCTGTTGCGGCTTCCGTGCTGGATCAAGAGCCGGGAATGCACTACGAGCAGAATCCGTTCGGTGCTACCGGTGTGGGGTAGGATATACTTTTATGCCCCACAATTTGCACCATTGTAGCAGCTGGGAGGTTTGTATGAATTTTTTTTGACTCACCTCCTCAGGACCGGAGCCGGGTAAGTGTGGCGATAGTATAACAGACACTAGATAACTTCTACTATTAACTACGCCACTTTAACGGCTCTGGCTGTACACCTATGTGGATCTTAGTTTCCCCCTCATAAGATGGACATTATTCCGGAGTTTACCTGAGGGTACAAGATGTAACCCATACTTGGGACTGATTGGTACGGAATGGGGTAACATTTAACTGTGCAAACGTATTATTATTCTGCATTTAAACATCTCTTTTATTGGGGGATTCCTTGATGTGTGCTCTCACGTGAATGTTGATATCATTTTTCTTGTTTGTGGTTGACTGTTCATTTAACTGAATGTAACCTATATTCCATTTTCTCTTGGGTTGTAAAATATTAGTTCTCAGGTATGTGTATTCCCGTTTAATTATATATAAGATGCCCAACTCTCCCAACTGAGAAGGTAGAATAGATAAGGTATATTTTAAAATTACATATATTTTTATTTTCTCATTTATTCATTTTTTTTAGTGTACCATACTGCCCCTAAAGAGCTTGAAAGGTAGTGGGAAGTTATTCTCCCACATAAAGTATAAGACATTGTGAGGGCAGCACATAACAGAATGGTTTTAGGAAAATACTAGTCATTAGCCTCTTTGATCTCCCCTTTATATAGGCTTATCAGATTTTATCTTAGTACAGTCTCTTAGTTAAGCATTCATACGTGAAGGCACTGAAGAGGTAACATATTTATTTAGACATATCTCCTGGGTTTGCATACAGATTTTTCACGTCTTAGCTGATATCTATAGTCTTTTTTAGTTATAGCCTTTTGTTACTAACCTTAATCTAAGAGAGAATTTACTCCCAATCTGCTTTTTATGAGACCTGCTATAGGTCCATATTTCTTCGGATACCATTACAGAATTTATAATAGTCTGGTATTTGTCACTTCTAAATCGTTCCCAATTTTTGTCTCTTGTCGGATATACTAGCACGGTGCTGTAAGCTCATACATATATTAGAATATTTCTTTTATTTTGAGATTATCCCAGATTATATGTCTCACCTTTGTAATGCACTTGGAAGGAAGGGAACTACCTGAGTTTTCATTTTTTGTCATGATATACAGATACCACAACCAATTAACCACATTCAAAACCTAAATTAGGACTGTCCCATTAGAAAAGGTATAAGAGCAAACTCCACTCTCTATCATTTATACATAGTGCACTACGCTCTTATATACTAACTAATTTGTAACTATGTGCCCCTTGACTATGGCATCCCCTTCTAGCTGGGTGCTCATTACAATGCCCCTAATTAGATATCTCATATCTACAAAATTTCCCTGTATGGGAACTTCATTGAGTATGTAATGTTAGAACTACGGGGTACATCTCAGTCATTAACTCTCTAATTATTTCATAATCCTTTCTACTGGTTGTACCTATATGTGACACAAGGAGCTCCCCTTAAACCATCCAGCATAGATATATGGTGCATCTCCATTTTGAGCTTCCACCCTAGTGCTTATACTTTCTCCATTGGTATGTTTCCCGCATACTGTGGTGTATATCGTTATGTATTGTGGTCTGGTAGCAGCTTTGCAATTGGTTGTGACTTTATCCCTTTGTTGCCCTTTTACTGCTCCATACCTTCACTTGTGCTTCCTGTTGTTATATTGTTCAATATTTCAATGGTCCATGAGTGGCCACCTATAACATTAGAATTCCTCCTCTATAGTGCCCAAAATTTTCCAGGGTCCATGAGAGGCCCCTTGTGTTACTGGAGGAATTTACGCTTGTATAAACAAAAAAAATGAGGTTCTAATTTTAATATGTACTGTAACATTTCTACTGTTAAATTTTTGTTTTTTTATTATTGTTAAGATATCTTCATAATGTAGCAATCAGCAATATATCACTTCCAATATCTGATGTACATGATTATATAATTGTACTTGTTAATAACCTCAATAAAAGTATTTAAAAAAAAAAATTCATGCTCTATCACATCAAGTTTATTTATTTATTTTCTCTCTCTCTCTCTCTCTCTCTCTCTCTCTCTCTCTCTCTCTCTCTCTCTCTCTCTCTCTCTCTCTCTCTCTCTCTCTCTCTCTCTCTCTCTCTCTCTCTCTCTCTCTCTCTCTCTCTCTCTCTCTCTCTCTCTCTCTCTCTCTCTCTCTCTCTCTCTCTCTCTCTCTCTCTCTCTCTCTCTCTCTCTCTCTCTCTCTCTCTCTCTCTCTCTCTCTCTATATATATATATATATATATATATATATATATATATATATATATATATATATATATATAATGCACCGAAATGAAAATTCTGGATCGAAACCGATAACGAAAATTCAGGATTCCCCTGGCCAAAAACCGAAACAAAAATGAAATTATTTTTTTCTTTTTTTAACTACAGTGTGTCTGTAGCTGAGGAAGATTGTAGGCGGGAAAGCTCCAACAAATGGGTGTGGTCACTTGTACCATAGGGCGTGATCTGCAGTGAAACTGGTGGAGCTCTACAAGGGAGAGCGTGGTTATAGCCAGACATCAATATGAGGTGGATATGTGTTTTGTTTTTGGGTGTAGTTATCCGTGCGATAGGCGTGGCTGCACCTGATCGTCTCTCATCGTATCTCCACCTAGTTCCTAGTTTGGGTCTCACACTGACCCGTCAGATTATATGTCCGGAGCCCCAAATGGAGTCTGCCTGTCACCTATCACCAGGATCACCGGACTTAGCTACGACCTTATGTGCAAGGTGGTTATAGAAAGTTACTGTGTGCGAGCTTGGTGCTTATGCATATATAGAGTGCACGCATATTTGCCTCAGGCGAATAGAATGTCTACGCACAAGAGGCTGATGTATGAGCACTGTATATAAGGCTTACACATATTCACTGTGTGTGCTTAGGGCAGTGTCTGATAATATTAAGTGTTTATAAACATGTTACTTATCCTCCTTTGAAAACTGTATTCAGAACTTTGGTTTCCTTCTAAAAAAAAAAAGGGCACTGCTGGTTTCAAATATCATCATGTCATGGTGCTTATGTGTGTGCTCTGTGCTGTGTTGCTCACCTTATGCTAATGACAGATATTCTTTATTTAGTTCTGTGTAACAGAATCAGATTTAACCATTTTTTTTTTACCAATTAGCAAAATAAAGTATAGTCCTAGAAAACTATTATATTTTTTTTAATTATTATATGCAAAACAGTAAGTCAAGTAATGAACTCAAACAGCAGCTCTAAGCTGGCATCAAATTTGTAATATGCTACACAATCATTTTACCGAAAATAAAAGGCAAAAAAACCCAAAAACCAAAATAACCAAATCTGCGGCCAAAATTTGGGTGCATCCCTAATATATATATATACATACACACACACACACACACACATACACACACATACACACACACATACACATACACATACACATACACACACACACACACACACACATACACACACACACACACTTTAACTATAGTGAAACCGCATTTCCTAACCTGAAATGCCCATAAGCGTCTACTTACCGAGCAAAAACTAGGATTTGCTCTTTTGTTCTTCTGTTTGTAAGACTAAAATAGACTTTTAAATAATTATTTTTTCTTAGCTTCTGTTTATGCTTCAATTGGATAAAGTGTGAAGATTTCCTGTGATATATCCATGATAATGGCCAAATACTTTGCTACGTTGTTGTCTAAAAATGTAGCAGCTTTTTGGGGCATCTTTAAAAGTCAGTTCCATCTACAGAACAAATTTAAATAATAAATTATATTAAAACCTAAAATGGGTTTGAAGGACCTGAACAAGATAAATGTTAGTTTAAAACATATTCAAGATTACAATGTTTATGAGAGACACTTAAATTGGTGGTATAATGCTGTAGGCATAAAGTTTCATTGAGGTCTGTGGGTAGAGTGTGCTGGGACAGAAAATTAAATTCTGATGATTTTTTTTTTCACTACGATTAATCATAATCTTAATTCACTAAAAACGTACTGTTTCGTAAAATTTAGTACAAATTTGTGGACATCAAACTTCAAAAAGTAAAATCAATAAGTTATTTCTATATTAGCATATCATATTGTTATAAAGGCTCTAGGTTGCAAAAGTCGATCCTAACTCTCAGCTTCTGCTCCATGCTGCTTTGTGCAACCCTTATTTATTCTCTAAATTATATTTCTTTGAGAACGCACAACGTTTAAAGGGACATAACACTCATATGCTAAATCACTTGAAACTGATGCAGTATAACTGTAAAAAGCTGACAGGAAAATATCACCTGAGCATTTTTATGTAAAAAAGGAAGATATTTTACCTTACAATCTCCTCAGCTCAGCAGAGTAAGTTCTGTGTAAAAAGTTATACTCAGCTGCTGCCCAGCTGCAGGTAAAAAATAAATAAATGAAGAAATGAACAGCAGCCAATCAGCAGCAGCAGTGCTGAGGTCATGAACTCTTTTACTGTGATCTCATGAGATTTCACGTAACTCTTTTCATAGTAAACTTCCTTAAACTGAATAGGGAATTAAGATGAGAGTGCACTCCCTTAGCTGTCCCGGGACAGACATACTGATTTGCTGCTTAGAAGTCCTTTACAATGGGATGTGGCTACTGAGGAATTTTTGAGGTAAAATATCTTTTTTTTTTTTTACATAGAGATGTTCAAGTGATTTTCCTGTCAGCTTTTTACAGCTATGCTGCATCACTTTCAAGTGTTTCAACATTTGGGTATCATGGCCCTTTAAATCTGACTTGGGATGGCATTTGGAGTATACTGTAGATTATCTTGAACAAACGTATGATTTTAGCAGCTGGTCCTGTATGGCAAAAGCTACCTGTTTCTTTAATTTATCATTATCAAGTGCTAGGAAGGAAGACAAGCATTCGACACACATGAAGATCGCTTTATGACGTACGTACTGTATGTCTGGTCAATGGGGCCACTCACCTGCAGGCATTGATGTAGTCCTTTCTGTGCTCCAGGAGAAAATCCTTTAACTTGCCAATGTTAGAGATCTAGACAGGAACAGAAGGAGCCGTATTAGCACCAATGTTTGAAAGTGACTTGAAAGTTATTTAAAAACTGCATGTTCTGTTTAGACCATGAATGTTTAATTTTAACGTTGCTGTCCCTTTAATGCATCAAATTGTTTGTAGATTTTCACCAATAGAAACATAAAAAACTTTTTTTGTATGAAGATTTATTGAAACAATAGTGTGCATAGATTTTTTTTAAACCGGAAAAAACATTTTTAACAACCAGTTTTAGAAATCTACATTTTGATTATGTTAATCTTTCAAATATGTACATTATGTAAGAACCTGAAAATCAGATCATAAAGTTTACTGACACCTAAGTTATCTACGTAGAACAAAACTCAATATTACTGATAAACCAGTTTTTACTCTGCTATTTAATACTAGTTGGGTGTCCTGATTTGCACATTGTAGATATTTTCTGACGGGCAGATATTGTACAACATGGAGAAAATTCATGATTCTACTTGAAAAGTGAAGAAATGGATTTATCAGTAACTATACAACTTCTCTCCCACTCCTGCAGAATGGTATTCAGGGTGAGCTGAAGGGTAAATACTAAAGTTTACCATAAATGACCAGTGCCTAGGTCAGCCCTGACTGCAGAAAAAAATATACAAAATGCTTCTAGAAATAAAGCAGATATAAAAGTATTTTGTGACCATAAGCAAGGGAGGCCATTTTTTTTTTGATGTATCTAAAGCTGATTCAAGAACACCATTTTAAAAAGGGCTGGGATTCCTCTCCCAAACTCCACCAATAGGCATATTTCTTCTCTTGTTTACATAGCTTTTCTGTAGCCAGTACTCTCGTCTCTTGTACTTACATTGTTATCATAGGTTGACAATGCAGCTGGAAAAGCAGCTATTTCACATAACAAAAACAGAATTTATGTAAGAACTTACCTGATAAATTTATTTCTTTCATATTAGCAAGAGTCCATGAGCTAGTGACGTATGGGATATACATTCCTACCAGGAGGGGCAAAGTTTCCCAAACCTCAAAATGCCTATAAATACACCCCTCACCACACCCACAAATCAGTTTAACGAACAGCCAAGAAGTGGGGTGATAAGAAAAAAGTGCAAAAGCATAAAAAATAAGGAATTGGAATAATTGTGCTTTATACAAAAAAATCATAACCACCACAAAAAAAGGGTGGGCCTCATGGACTCTTGCTAATATGAAAGAAATGAATTTATCAGGTAAGTTCTTACAAAAATTATGTTTTCTTTCATGCAATTAGCAAGAGTCCATGAGCTAGTGACGTATGGGATAATAAATACCCAAGATGTGGAACTTCCACGCAAGAGTCACTAGAGAGGGAGGGATAAAATAAAGACAGCCAATTCCGCTGAAAAAATAATCCACAACCCAAAATAAAGTTTTAATCTTATAAGGAAAAAAATCTGATCAACCGAAGCTTCATTCCTAAACGCCCAGGAAGTAGAAACTGACCTAGTAGAATGAGCTGTAATCCTTTGAGGCGGAGTTTTACCCGACTCGACATAAGCATGATGAATCAAAGATTTTAACCAAGATGCCAAAGAAATGACAGAGGCCTTCTGACCTTTCCTGGAACCGGAAAAGATAACAAATAGACTAGAAGTCTTTCGGAAACCTTTAGTAGCTTCAACATAATATTTCAAAGCTCTAACTACATCCAAAGAATGCAACGATCTTTCCTTAGAATTCTTAGGATTAGGACATAATGAAGGAACCACAATTTCTCTACTAATGTTGTTAGAGTTCACAACTTTAGGTAAAAATTTAAATGAAGTTCGCAACACCGCCTTATCCTGATGAAAAATCAGAAAAGGAGATTCACAAGAAAGAGCAGATAACTCTGAAACTCTTCTAGCAGAAGAGATGGCCAAAAGGAACAGGACTTTCCAAGAAAGTAATTTAATGTCCAGAGAATGCATAGATTCAAACGGAGGAGCTTGAAAAGCCCCCAGAACCAAATTCAAACTCCAAGGAGGAGAGATTGACTTAATGACAGGTTTGATACGAACCAAAGCCTGAACAAAACAATGAATATCAGGAAGATTAGCAATCTTTCTGTGAAACAACACAGAAAGAGCAGAAATTTGTCCTTTCAAAGAACTTGCAGACAAACCTTTATCCAAACCATCCTGAAGAAATTGTAAAATTCTAGGAATTCTAAAAGAATGCCAGGAAAAATGATGAGAAGAGCACCAAGAGATGTAAGTCTTCCAGACTCGATAATATATCTTCCTAGATACAGTTTTACGAGCCTGTAACATAGTATTAATTACATCAGAGAAACCTCTATGACTGAGAATCAAGCGTTCAATCTCCATACCTTCAAATTTAAGGATTTGAGATGTTGATGGAAAAAAGAACCTTGCGATAGAAGGTCTGGTCTTAACGGAAGAGTCCATGGTTGGCAAGTAGCCATCTGAACAAGATCCGCATACCAAAATCTGTGAGGCCATGCTGGAGCCACCAGCAGAACAAACGAACGCTCCTTTAGAATCTTGGAAATCACTCTTGGAAGAAGAACTAGAGGCGGAAAGATATAGGCAGGATGATACTTCCAAGGAAGAGACAATGCATCCAATGCTTCCGCCTGAGGATCCCTGGATCTGGACAGATACCTGGGAAGCTTCTTGTTTAGATGAGAAGCCATCAGATCTATTTCTGGAATTCCCCAGAATTGAACAATCTGAAGAAAAACTTCTGGGTGAAGAGACCATTCGCCCGGATGTAATGTTTGGCGACTGAGATAATCCGCTTCCCAATTGTCTATACCTGGGATGTGAACCGCAGAAATTAGACAGGAGCTGGATTCCGCCCATACAAGTATTCAAGATACTTCTTTCATAGCCAGAGGACTGTGAGTCCCTCCTTGATGATTGACATATGCCACGGTTGTGACATTGTCCGTCTGAAAACAAATGAACGACTCTCTCTTTAGAAGAGGCCACGACTGAAGAGCTCTGAAAATCGCACGGAGTTCCAAAATGTTGATTGGTAATCTCGCCTCCTGAGATTCCCAAACCCCCTGTGCTGTCAGAGACCCCCATACAGCTCCCCAACCTGTCAGACTTGCATCTGTTGAGATCACAGTCCAGGTTGGAGGAAAAAAAGAAGCCCCCTGAACTAAACGATGGTGATCTGTCCACCATGTCAGAGAGTGTCGTACATTCGGTTTTAAAGATATTAATTGAGATATCTTTGTATAATCCCTGCACCACTGGTTCAGCATACAGAGCTGAAGAGGTCGCATGTGAAAACGAGCAAAGGGGATCGCGTCCGATGCAGCAGTCATAAGACCTAGAATTTCCATGCATAAGGCTACCGAAGGGAATGATTGAGACTGAAGGTATCGACAAGCTGAAACCAATTTCAGACGTCTCTTGTCCGTTAACGACAGAGTCATGGACACTGAATCTATCTGGAAACCTAAAAAGGTTACCCTTGTCTGAGGAATCAACGAACTCTTTGGTAAATTGATCCTCCAACCATGTTCTTGAAGAAACAATACAAGTCGATTCGTATGAGATTCTGCTAAATGTGAAGATTGAGCAAGTACCAAGATATCGTCCAAATAAGGAAATACCACAATACCCTGTTCTCTGATTACATATAGTAGGGCACCGAGAACCTTTGAAAAAATACTTGCAGCTGTTGCTAGGCCAAACGGCAGAGCCACAAACTGGTAATGCTTGTCTAGAAAAGAGAATCTCAGAAACTGAAAGTGATCTGGATCAATCGGAATATGCAGATATGCATCCTGTAAATCTATTGTGGACATATAATGCCCTTGCTGAACAAAAGGCAAAATAGTCCTTATAGTTACCATTTTGAATGTTGGTATTCTTACATAACGATTCAATATCTTTAAATCCAGTACTGGTCTGAAGGAATTCTCCTTCTTTGGTACAATGAATAGATTTGAGTAGAACCCCAGACCTTGTTCCAGAACTGGAACAGGCACAATTACTCCAGCCAACTCTAGATCTGAAACACATTTCAGAAACGCTTGAGCCTTCACTGGATTTATTGGAACGCGAGAAATAAAAAATCTTCTTGCAGGAGGCCTTATCTTGAAACCTATTCTGTACCCTTGAGAAACAATGTTCTGAATCCAAAGACTGTGAATCGAATTAATCCAAATTTCTTTGAAAAATTGTAATCTGCCCCCTACCAGCTGCGCTGGAATGAGGGCTGCACCTTCATGTGGACTTGGGAGCTGACTTTGGCTTTCTAAAAGGCTTGGATTTATTCCAGACTGGAGATGGTTTCCAAACTGATACCGTTCCTGTAGGGGATGGATCAGGCTTTTGTTCCTTATTGTGACGAAAGGAACGAAAACGATTAGCAGCCCTATATTTACCTTTGGATTTTTTATCCTGTGGTAAAAAAAGTTCCTTTCCCCCCAGTAACAGTTGAAATAATAGAATCCAACTGTGAACCAAACAATTTATTACCTTGGAAAGAAAGGAAAAGAAAAGTTGACTTAGAAGACATATCAGCATTCCAAGTTTTAAGCCATAAAGCTCTTCTAGCAAAAATAGCTAAAGACATATACCTGACATCAACCCTAATGATGTCAAAGATGGCATCACAAATAAAGTTATTAGCATGTTGAAGAAGATTAACAATGCTATGAGTATTATGATCTGTTACTTGTTGTGCTAAAGCCTCCAACCAGAAAGTTGAAGCTGCAGCAACATCCGCCAAAGATATAGCAGGCCTAAGAAGATTACCTGAACATAAATAAGCTTTTCTTAGAAAGGATTCAATTTTCCTATCTAAAGGATCCTTAAAGGAAGTACTATCTGCCATAGGAATAGTAGTACGCTTAGCAAGAGTAGAGATAGCCCCATCAACCTTAGGGATTTTGTCCCAAAACTCTAATCTGTCAGATGGCACAGGATATAATTTCTTAAACCGTTTAGAAGTAGTAAATGAATTACCCAGATTATTCCATTCCCTGGAAATTACTTCAGAAATAGCATCAGGGACGGGAAAAACCTCCAGAATAACTACAGGAGGTTTAAAAACCGTATTTAAACGTTTAGATTTAGTATCAAGAGGACCAGATTCCTCTATTTCTAATGCAATTAAGACTTCTTTAAGTAAAGAACGAATAAATTCCATTTTAATAAATATGAAGATTTATCAGTGTCAATCTCTGAAACAGAATCCGCTGAACCAGACAAATCATCATCAGAAACAGAATGATGATGTTCATTTAAAAATTCATCTGGAAAATGAGAAGTTTTAAAAGACCTTTTACGTTTACTGGAAGGAGGAATAACAGACATAGCCTTCCTAATAGATTTAGAAACAAAATCTCTTATATTAACAGGAACACTGAGTATTAGATGTTGACTGAACAGCAACAAGTAATGGAACATTACTAAAGGAAATATTATCTGCATTAGAAAGTTTATCATGACATTCATCACAAACAACAGCCGGAGGGACAGTTACCACAAGTTTACAGCAAATACACTTAACTTTGGTAGATCCAGCATCAGGCAGCAATTTTCCAGAAGTAGCTTCTGATTCAGGGTCAATCTGAGACATCTTGCAATATGTAATAGAAAAAACAACATATAAAGCAAAATTTATCAAATTCCTTAAATGACAGTTTCAGGAATGGGAAAAAATGCCAATGAACAAGCTTCTAGCAACCAGAAGCAAATAAACAACTAGACTTAAATAATGTGGAGACAATAATGACGCCCATATTTTTTTGCGCCAAAAAAGATGCCCACATTATTTGGCGCCTAAATGCTTTGGCGCCAAAAATGACGCCACATCCGGTGACGCCGACTTTTTTGGCGCGAAAAACGTCAAAAACATGACGCAACTTCCGGCGACAAGTATGACCCGGAAATGACAAAGAAAATTTTTGCGGCAAAAAAGTCTGCGCCAAGAATGACGCAATAAAATTAAGCATTTTCAGCCCCGCGAGCCTAACAGCCCACAGGGAAAAAAGTCAATTTTTAAGGTAAGAAAAAATGTTTTAATTCATATGCATTATCCCAATAATGAAACTGACTGTCTGAAATAAGGAATATTGAACATCCTGAATCAAGGCAAATAAATGTTTAAACACATATATTTAGAACTTTATATAAAAGTGCCCAACCATAGCTTAGAGTGTCACAAAAAATAAGGCTTACTCACCCCAGGACACTCATCTACATGTAGTAGAAAGCCAAACCAGTACTGAAACGAGAATCAGTAGAGGTAATGGTATATATAAGAGCATATTGTCGATCTGAAAAGGGAGGTAAGAGATGAATCTCTACGACCGATAACAGAGAACCTATGAAATAGATCCCGTAGAAGGAGACCATTGAATTCAAATAGGCAATACTCTCTTCACATCCCTCTGACATTCACTGCACACTGAGAGGAAAACCGGGCTCCAGCCTGCTGCGAAGCGCATATCAACGTAGAATCTAGCACAAACTTACTTCACCACCTCCATGGGAGGCAAAGTTTGTAAAACTGATTTGTGGGTGTGGTGAGGCGTGTATTTATAGGCATTTTGAGGTTTGGGAAACTTTGCCCCTCCTGGTAGGAATGTATATCCCATACGTCACTAGCTCATGGACTCTTGCTAATTACATGAAAGAAATAAAGGTAAGAGAGTTATTTATAAACAATTGAATACTGGGAACAAATAAAGTGGAGAAAATCTGATCCTTAAAGGGATATGAAACCAAAATGTAGCCCTACATTTAGCAACCAATCAGCAAGCTCTACCCAGATACTGAGCCAAAAATGGGTCGGCTCCTAAGCTCACATTCCTGTTTTTCAAATAAAGATACTAAGAGAATGAAGAAAATTGATAATAGGAGTAAACTAGAAAGTTGCTGCTGTATCTGAGTCATGAAAGTAAAAAAACATAATTTATGCTTACCTGATAAATTCCTTTCTTCTGTTGTGTGATCAGTCCACGGGTCATCATTACTTCTGGGATATAACTCCTCCCCAACAGGAAATGCAAGAGGATTCACCCAGCAGAGCTGCATATAGCTCCTCCCCTCTACGTCAGTCCCAGTCATTCGACCAAGAATCAACGAGAAAGGAGTAACCAAGGGTGAAGTGGTGACTGGAGTATAATTTAAAAGATATTTACCTGCCTTAAAAACAGGGCGGGCCGTGGACTGATCACACAACAGAAGAAAGGAATTTATCAGGTAAGCATAAATTATGTTTTCTTCTGTTATGTGTGATCAGTCCACGGGTCATCATTACTTCTGGGATACCAATACCAAAGCAAAAGTACACGGATGACGGGAGGGATAGACAGGCTCATTATACAGAAGGAACCACTGCCTGAAGAACCTTTCTCCCAAAAATAGCCTCCGAAGAAGCAAAAGTGTCAAATTTGTAAAATTTGGAAAAAGTATGAAGCGAAGACCAAGTTGCAGCCTTGCAAATCTGTTCAACAGAGGCCTCATTCTTAAAGGCCCAAGTGGAAGCCACAGCTCTAGTGGAGTGAGCTGTAATTCTTTCAGGAGGCTGCTGTCCAGCAGTCTCATAGGCTAAACGTATTATGCTACGAAGCCAAAAAGAGAGAGAGGTAGCAGAAGCTTTTTGACCTCTCCTCTGTCCAGAATAAACGACAAACAGGGAAGAAGTTTGGCGAAAATCTTTAGTTGCCTGCAAGTAGAACTTGAGGGCACGAACTACATCCAGATTGTGTAGAAGACGTTCCTTCTTTGAAGAAGGATTTGGACACAAGGATGGAACAACAATCTCTTGATTGATGTTCCTGTTAGTGACTACCTTAGGTAAGAACCCAGGTTTAGTACGTAGAACTACCTTGTCTGAGTGAAAGATCAGATAAGGAGAATCACAATGTAGGGCTGATAACTCAGAGACTCTTCGAGCCGAGGAAATAGCCATTAAAAATAGAACTTTCCAAGATAACAATTTTATATCAATGGAATGAAGGGGTTCAAACGGAACACCCTGTAAAACGTTAAGAACTAAGTTTAAACTCCATGGCGGAGCAACAGCTTTAAACACAGGCTTGATCCTAGTTAAAGCCTGACAAAAGGCCTGGACGTCTGGATTTTCTGACAGACGCCTGTGTAACAAGATGGACAGAGCTGAAATCTGTCCCTTTAATGAACTAGCTGATAAACCCTTTTCTAAACCTTCTTGTAGAAAGGACAATATCCTAGGGATCCTAACCTTACTCCAGGAGTAACGTTTGGATTCGCACCAGTATAGGTATTTACGCCATATTTTATGGTAAATCTTTCTGGTAACAGGCTTCCTAGCCTGTATCAGGGTATCAATAACCGACTCAGAAAAACCACGTTTTGATAAAATCAAGCGTTCAATTTCCAAGCAGTCAGTTTCAGAGAAGTTAGATTTTGATGTTTGAATGGACCCTGTATCAGAAGGTCCTGTCTTAGAGGTAGAGACCAAGGCGGACAGGATGACATGTCCACTAGATCTGCATACCAAGTCCTGCGTGGCCATGCAGGCGCTATTAGAATCACTGATGCTCTCTCCTGTTTGATTTTGGCAATCAATCGAGGAAGCAGCGGGAAGGGTGGAAACACATAAGCCATCCCGAAGTTCCAAGGTGCTGTCAAAGCATCTATCAGAACCGCTCCCGGATCCCTGGATCTGGACCCGTAGTGAGGAAGTTTGGCGTTCTGGCGAGACGCCATGAGATCTATCTCTGGTTTGCCCCAACGTCGAAGTATTTGGGCAAAGACCTCCGGATGAAGTTCCCACTCTCCCGGATGAAAAGTCTGGCGACTCAAGAAATCCGCCTCCCAGTTCTCCACTCCCGGGATGTGGATTGCTGACAGGTGGCAAGAGTGAGACTCTGCCCAGCGAATTATCTTTGATACTTCCATCATTGCTAGGGAGCTTCTTGTCCCTCCCTGATGGTTGATGTAAGCTACAGTCGTGATATTGTCCGACTGAAACCTGATGAACCCCCGAGTTGTTAATTGGGGCCAAGCCAGAAGGGCATTGAGAACTGCTCTCAATTCCAGAATGTTTATTGGAAGGAGACTCTCCTCCTGATTCCATAATCCCTGAGCCTTCAGAGAATTCCAGACAGCGCCCCAACCTAGTAGGCTGGCGTCTGTTGTTACAATTGTCCAGTCTGGCCTGCTGAATGGCATCCCCCTGGACAGGTGTGGCCGATAAAGCCACCATAGAAGAGAATTTCTGGTCTCTTGATTCAGATTCAGAGTAGGGGACAAATCTGAGTAATCCCCATTCCACTGACTTAGCATGCACAATTGCAGCGGTCTGAGGTGTAGGCGTGCAAAAGGTACTATGTCCATTGCCGCTACCATTAAGCCGATCACCTCCATGCATTGAGCTACTGACGGGTGTTGAATGGAATGAAGGACACGGCATGCATCTTGAAGCTTTGTTAACCTGTCTTCTGTCAGGTAAATCTTCATTTCTACAGAATCTATAAGAGTCCCCAAGAATGGAACTCTTGTGAGAGGAAAAAGAGAACTCTTCTTTTCGTTCACTTTCCATCCATGCGACCTTAGAAATGCCAGAACTAACTCTGTATGAGACTTGGCAGTTTGAAAGCTTGAAGCTTGTATTAGAATGTCGTCTAGGTACGGAGCTACCGAAATCCCTCGCGGTCTTAGTACCGCCAGAAGGGCACCCAGAACCTTTGTGAAGATTCTTGGGGCCGTAGCCAATCCGAATGGAAGAGCTACAAACTGGTAGTGCCTGTCTAGGAAGGCAAACCGTAGATACCGGTGATGATCTTTGTGAATCGGTATGTGAAGGTAAGCATCTTTTAAATCCACTGTGGTCATGTACTGACCCTTTTGGATCATGGGTAAGATTGTCCGAATAGTTTCCATTTTGAACGATGGAACTCTTAGGAATTTGTTTAGAATCTTTAAATCTAAGATTGGCCTGAAAGTTCCCTCTTTTTTGGGAACCACAAACAGGTTTGAGTAGAACCCTTGTCCTTGTTCCGACCGCGGAACCGGATGGATCACTCCCATTAATAACAGATCTTGTACACAGCGTAGAAACGCTTCTTTCTTTATCTGGTTTGTTGACAACCTTGACAGATGAAATCTCCCTCTTGGGGGAGATAATTTGAAGTCTAGAAGGTATCCCTGAGATATGATCTCTAGCGCCCAGGGATCCTGAACATCTCTTGCCCAGGCCTGGGCGAAGAGAGAAAGTCTGCCCCCCACTAGATCCGGTCCCGGATCGGGGGCTCTCGGTTCATGCTGTCTTTGGGGCGGCAGCAGGTTTCCTGGCCTGTTTGCCCTTGTTCCAGGACTGGTTAGGCTTCCAGCCTTGCCTGTAACGAGCAACAGCTCCTTCCTGTTTTGGTGCAGTGGAGGTTGATGCTGCTCCTGTTTTGAAATTCCGAAAGGGACGAAAATTAGACTGTCTAGCCTTAGCTTTGGCTTTGTCTTGAGGTAGGGCGTGGCCCTTACCTCCTGTAATGTCAGCGATAATTTCTTTCAAACCGGGCCCAAATAAAGACTGCCCCTTGAAAGGTATATTAAGTAATTTGGACTTAGAAGTAACATCAGCTGACCAGGATTTTAGCCACAGCGCCCTACGTGCCTGTATGGCGAATCCTGAGTTCTTAGCCGTAAGTTTGGTTAAATGTACTACGGCCTCCGAAATGAATGAATTAGCTAGTTTAAGGACTCTAAGCCTGTCCATAATGTCGTCTAGCGTAGATGAACTAAGGTTCTCTTCCAGAGACTCAATCCAAAATGCTGCCGCAGCCGTAATCGGCGCGATACATGCAAGGGGTTGCAATATAAAACCTTGTTGAACAAACATTTTCTTAAGGTAACCCTCTAATTTTTTATCCATTGGATCTGAGAAAGCACAGCTATCCTCCACCGGGATAGTGGTACGCTTAGCTAAAGTAGAAACTGCTCCCTCCACCTTAGGGACCGTTTGCCATAAGTCCCGAGTGGTGGCGTCTATTGGAAACATCTTTCTAAATATTGGAGGGGGTGAGAACGGCACACCGGGTCTATCCCACTCCTTAGTAACAATTTCAGTTAATCTCTTAGGTATAGGAAAAACGTCAGTACTCGCCGGTACCGCAAAGTATTTATCCAACCTGCACAGTTTCTCTGGTATTGCAACGGTGTTACAATCATTGAGAGCTGCTAAGACCTCCCCTAGTAATACACGGAGGTTCTCCAATTTAAATTTAAAATTTGAAATATCTGAATCCAATCTGTTTGGATCAGAACCGTCACCCACAGAATGAAGCTCTCCGTCCTCATGCTCTGCAAGCTGTGACGCAGTATCAGACATGGCCCTAGTATTGTCAGCGCACTCTGTTCTCACCCCAGAGTGATCACGCTTGCCTCTTAGTTCTGGTAATTTAGACAAAACTTCAGTCATAACAGTAGCCATATCATGTAATGTTATCTGTAATGGCCGCCCAGATGTATTAGGCGCCAAAATATCACGCACCTCCCGGGCGGGAGATGCAGGTACTGCCGCGTGAGGCGAGTTAGTCGGCATAACTCTCCCCTCGCAGTTTGGTGAAATTTGTTCACATTGTACAGATTGACTTTTATTTAAAGTAGCATCAATACAGTTAGTACATAAATTTCTATTGGGCTCCACCTTGGCATTGGAACAAATGACACAGATATCTTCCTCTGAGTCAGACATGTTTAACACACTAGCAATAACTAGCAACCTGGTTATAATCTTTTTTAGCAAAAACGTACTGTGCCTCAAAGAGGTACTAAACGATTAAATGACAGTTGAGATAATGAACTGAAAAACAGTTATAGCATCAAACTTTAAAACAACACAACTTTTAGCAAAGGTTTGTTCCCATTAGTAAAATAACAATAATTAAATTTGACATAAAAATTACAGAGCAACGTTTTTATTCACAGTCAATATGAAATTCTCACAGCTCTGCTGAGAGAATATACCTCCCTCCAAAGAAGTTTGAAGACCCCCTGAGATCTGTCAGAGATGAACCGGATCATGCAGGAAATATAAGAGTAGCTGACTGGAAATTTTTGATGCGTAGCAAAGAGCGCCAAAAACGGCCCCTCCCTCTCATACACAGCAGTGAAGAGAAACGAAACTGTCACAATTAAAACCAAACAACTGCCAAGTGGAAATTAATGCCCAAATATTTATTCACTCAGTACCTCAGCAATGTAAACGATTCTACATTCCAGCAAAAACGTTTAACATGATAAATACTTATTAAAAGGATTAGAGACCTTTAACAGAGTAGTTCCGGTGAAATACCATCCCCAGAATACTGAAGTGTATACATACATGTCATTATAACGGTATGGCAGGATTTTCTCATCAATTCCATTCAGAAAATAAAAACTGCTACATACCTCAATGCAGATTCAACTGCCCGCTGTCCCCTGATCTGAAGCTTTTACCTCCCTCAGATGGCCGAGAACAGCAATATGATCTTAACGACTCCGGTTAAAATCATAGTAAAAAAACTCTGGTAGATTCTTCTTCAAACTCTGCCAGAGAAGTAATAACACGCTCCGGTGCTATTGTAAAATAACAAACTTTTGATTGAAGTCATAAAAACTAAGTATAATCACCATAGTCCTCTCACACATCCTATCTAGTCGTTGGGTGCAAGAGAATGACTGGGACTGACGTAGAGGGGAGGAGCTATATGCAGCTCTGCTGGGTGAATCCTCTTGCATTTCCTGTTGGGGAGGAGTTATATCCCAGAAGTAATGATGACCCGTGGACTGATCACACATAACAGAAGAAATAAGTTTCATATTCCTTTTATCATAAGAACTATAGGAATTATAAATCAATTTCAACAGTTTCCCTTGCAAGCACATAGAATAAATGGTTTTCCAAATCTTATGATAAATATGCCTGGTGACAGGTTTCCCATCCTGAATTAAGGTATCAATAAAGTGTTCAATGGTTTGGCCGTTAAATTTAGAGTTTTGATATCCTGATGGAAGGCCCTCGAGAAAGAAGATCCTTTTTGAGAGGAAGCTTCCAAGGTGGGCATAACGACATTCAAATTAGATTTGCAAATCAAATCTTGAGCGCGTGCAATTTCTGACCGAGGATTGGATTCTGATTTGCTGATCATTTGAAGAAGAAGGCAGCTACGTAACGGTGGGGGGAGTTCGGCTGCCAATATTTACCCGGTATTAGAGAAGTTAGCGACAGTGATTAGTACAGAAGCAAGGCGGCAAGGCAGAAGGGGTATAGTGGAGGCGGATCTTCGATTTTTATTTTTCAATTTCAAATAATGTTAACGGAAGTGTTGACTGTCCCTTTAAAGAAAACTAAATTGTTATTATTACGGTAATGGTTATTTTTCTTTAGGTAAATAAAACTATTTGAATTGTTATTTTTAAAGTCAATGTAAACTTAAGACTAGTGCCCCACGGCATTGGATAGACTTTTAAAAATTAGCAAGCGTTTAATTCATAAAAATTTTTATATCTATATATTTTGTCAAATTTTTACCTTTTTACCGCTGTGACGATAAGCGCAGCTCTCCCGCCCGCCATTTTATCTACTTGATTGACAGATGACGATTCTTAAAAGAACTAATCCTTGTTTCTCCCCAGGCCGTAACGTTTATACAAAGGGGCTGAACGTCCCGGTGGGGAAAAAAGGATTAGTTCTTTTAAGAATCGTCACCTGTCAATAAAGTAGACAATATGGTGGGAGGGAGAGCTGCGCTTATCGTTGCAGCAGTAAAAAAGATAAAAAAAATTGACAAACTACATACATAGAAAACATTTGATCAATTAAACCCTGGCTAATTTTTAAAAGTCTATCCAATGCTGTGGGGCACTAGTCTTAAGTTTACATTCACTTTAAAGGTAATCATTATTTTTCTCCTTTCAGTAAAGCTGAAAAGATGATCAAATATGAATGATTAATAAATTAAACTAGAGATAGTTCACCTTCCAATAATTTCATTTAGTTCAATGATCTATCTATGCATAACTAATGATATATAAACAGGGTGGAAAAATAACACTATGGTTTACAAGGCAGGGGAGAAAAGAAGAGTTAATAATCCATTCAATGTAAAATATAAGAGATAAAACACATTTTATTCATCCACTGCAATTTCTTTATTTGTCTGGAATTGGTGGAAATTTCCAGCCGTTCATGAATGCGTGTGAATAGGTTTTTATACTAATAGCAGTTAAGAATCTGACCACATGGGGGCACCAAATCCTTACATTACATGGTTTGGAACACATCCCATTTTTACATTGAGCTTTGTATGCAGTTTTCTAGAGAAAAAAACTTCAGTTGCCTCATTTTCAAGAAAAAAACTCACCATATTAAATTTGCAGAACCTGAAACTTTAAGAAACTACAAGGTAGAAAACACTTTAAAATTGTTTATATAGGACAACAGATTTCAATGGATTGCCATGAAAAACCAAAACGACTAAAGGCATAAAAGATGCTTTACATTTTGTGCTGCAATAAAGCAAACAATTCTTCCTCTGGCTTAAATGTGAGCTCTAGTTGTGCAAAGCACTAGTTCATTGATGACTAATTTAGGATAGAGAAATAAAACAATGGAGAAAAATAAAACAAAGAAAAGTTATTTTTGATGGTTCCAAACTGTGGACCAGCTTACAAGTGGAGCGCAAACGTTTGTGCACAAGCGATAAAGGGTTTATCGTGGGTGTTTGTACTCGTCTGGCTTATCGCTGGAATTATAAGTTGAAAGTTAAAGCGATTACTTGAGCTAGAATGATTACCGCAACTTCAGAACTCGGGTTAACTGCTTCATGAAACATAAAAATTGCACAAAACACATCAAACCTACATTACAAAGTACAGTTACACTCATAATAGCACCATCTAAAAACATTAAAATGACAAAACATGGATATGTATGTATGTATTTATGTGTGTATATATATATATGTTGTGTACATATGTATTTCTGTATTTATATGTGCATATATGTATTTAAAGACAGATATACACATGCAAACACACAAATACATATGTACACACACACACACACACACACACACACACACACACATATATATATATATATATATATATATATAAATGCGCCCTTTGCCGTATATTCATATTTAATAAAGTGTTAAAGCTTATATTTACTGTAAAAATTGACATTCCAATGTTCTGCACATAGCACAATATGTTATATGCATTTATTAATAGATATTCCTATATCTATCTGTATATATCTATACCTTGAGTGGGAGCATTAAAGTGAATGTCAACTTTCATGATAAAGTGCCTGGTTAAAAAAAAAAAAAAAAAAACACTTTTAAAAACAGGGGCACTTTTATTTATGAAAGTTTACATTGCACCGAATTTTACAAATACTTACCTCCTTGTCCTGAAACGCCGGATCGCTGATCCCCCCACCTGCTTCTTCCAGCTATACTTACACAGCAATGACGAAACCGGTTTCCTCCAATCACGGCATGGCCTCACCAGATGGACGCTCCTGGGGGGGAAGCCGTAATTGGAGGAAGCCGGTTTCGTCATTGCTGACGAAGTACAGAGGACCTGCAGGCTGGGGATCGGCGATCTGGCGTTTCAAGAGAAGAAGGTATTTGTAAAATCTGCTGCAATGTAAACTTTCATGAATAAAAGTACCCCTGTTTTTATTAGATTTTTTTAAAAACGGGCACTTTATCATGAAAGTTAACATTCACTTTAAAAAGCGCTCCCCATGTAATCTGGCACTGTATCTTTTAGAGCCTTACTAAATGGTACTACAATATTTAAATGCAAAAAGTGTGAAGCCATTAACTTCTGATCAGCTTGAATCTGAGAAGAAAATAAATAAACATCCAAATGCAAAACCAGAGATGGGCATCAAATGAAAACGGATTTGAAGTTAGTTACATTACTTTAACTCCAATTCATTTTAAAATGACACTGAGCTTATTCACAATTAGTTTTTGTTCCATTTATATTGCTTCTTAATTCTATTTGACAGTAACATATCTGTGCCACAGAAAAGGTGCATATAAGCCAGACAAACTGTACATTCCTAGAGAGTCAGGGATGGATATATTGAGATATTTAACCACCAAACACTAGCCTCTAGGGATGCCGTTTAGAAGCTGTGGTATTCCAGATCTAAATAGTTGTAAACAGTCCTATTAGAGAGCTAGGCAAATATACTAAACAACAAAACTAAACATGTATAACCATAAGCCTATTATTGTTTGACCATAACACAGAAATCTAAAATACAATCATGTTGTGCACAAGCGCTAATCAAAAGCAAACAATACTGTGCACATTTATGCATAAGCTATGATTATTGCCATATAATTGTTGGTCCAGTTTCCAGTATTGAAAGATTTGCATTATTCCATATAAAAACATTATTTGAGTGCTTATACATCATGGTGCTGCTATGCACAGAAACTTTTTTCTTTTTAAATCAGCATGGCAAAAGCAAGTCCCTCTCTGACAATAATCCCTCCGACATGCCAACATGCTACTCTTTCATATAGTTATTTCTGAGTACAATGATTTTAATTTTACCTTCTTATGCAGAATAAAAAGGTACAATAAGCCACTAAAGCAAACATTATTCTGCTTAACATGTCCGTCTCTGACCCCCAAAAAACATGTTTCAGAGTCATTTTGTTAACTTGAGCCTTAACTGAATTTCCCCAGTCATAGAAGTGGCAGCAATTATAAAAAAAAAGCGGAGGAAGTGATAATTGCAGTGTGTTTTCTTGGTCAATTAGACTGTACTTTCTCTGTTACTTTACAAAAGAAAATCCCCTGTATCACAGTGACAACTGTCTCGTTTCCCAATGATTTGTCTCTGGGGACCTACACTATGGGTTCAGATTTCCCAGACAAAAGCTAGGCTTCTTAAAGCAGAGCTGCACAGAGCAATTGATCCCGTAACCTAAAACTCTGAAGGGAGAGCAACATCTAAACAATAGGATAAGGGTGGCCATGTGCACAGAGGTGCAGTTTAAACTCAGGAGACAGTCAGCCTGGCTAGTTGTAATCTCATCATCAAGCCTGTTACCTCGCAAGGTCTCTGTTTTGTGTCACTAAAAGAGCTAGCGCAGAGGAAAAATAAAACAAGATTACAAGCATTGTTACACACTGTAAAGCCTTCACTAAAGTACAGTACAGAGCTTGTATTGCTGCAGACAGAGCCCCAGATAACATCAACAGCACAATTACATCTGTAACCTGCTCTACATGACATTCTTCAGATGGGAAACAGTGTTATAGAATTCCAAATGGAAAACATACATATATATATATATAGTGTGTGTGTGTATCTGTGTGTAAAAATCTGTCTGTATATTTAAATGTGTCAGTTTATGTGTATATATATATATATATATATATATATATATATATATATATATATATATATATAGAGAGAGAGAGAGAGAGAGAGAGAGAGAGAGAGAGTGTGTGTGTGTATCTGTGTGTAAAAATCTGTCTGTATATTTAAATGTGTCAGTTTATGTGTATATATATATATATATAGTGTGTGTGTGTATCTGTGTGTAAAAATCTGTCTGTATATTTAAATGTGTCAGTTTATGTGTATATATATATATATATATATATATATATATATATAGAGAGAGAGAGAGAGAGAGAGTGTGTGTGTGTATCTGTGTGTAAAAATCTGTCTGTATATTTAAATGTGTCAGTTTATGTGTATATATATATATATATATATATATATATATATATATATATATATATATATATATATATATATATATATATATATATATAGTGTGTGTGTGTATCTGTGTGTAAAAATCTGTCTGTATATTTAAATGTGTCAGTTTATGTTTACGTATATATATATATATATACATACACACATATACACACACACACACAGTGGATATAAAAAGTCTACACACCCCTGTTAAAATGTCAGGTTTCTGTGATGTAAAAAAATGAGACAAAGATAAATCATTTCAGAACTTTTTCCACCTTTAATGTGACCTATAAACTGTACAACTTAATTGATTGGTGGAGGAAAGTAAACAAAAAAAACTAAAATAATATGGTTGCATAAGTGTATATAACTGGGGATGTAGCCATGTTCAGAATTAAGCAATCACATTCAAAACCATGTTAAATAAGAGTCATCACACACCTTCCATAATTTAAAGTGCCTCTGATTAACCCTGAATAAAGTTCATCTGTTCTAGTAGGTCTTTCCTGATATTTTCTTAGTCGCGTCCTACACAAAAGTCATGGTCTGCAGAGAGCTTCTAAAGAATCAGAGGGATCTCATTGTTAAAAGGTATCAATCAGGAGAAGGGTACAAAAGAATTTCCAAGGCATTAGATATACCATGGAACACAGTGAAGACAGTCATCATCAAGTGGAGAACATATGGCACAACAATGACATTACCAAGAACTGGATGTCCCTCCAAAATTGATGAATAGACGAGAAGAAAACTGGTCTGGGAGGCTACCAAGAGGCCTACAGCAACATTAAAGGAGCTGCAGGAATATCTGGCAAGTACTGGCAGTGTAGTACATGTGACAATCTCCCGTATTCTTCATATGTTTGGGCTTTGGGGTAGACGGCAAGACGGAAGCCTTTTCTTACAAAGAAAAACATCCAAGCCCATCTAAATTTAGCAAAAACACATCTGAAGTCTCCCAAAAGCATGTGAGAAAAGGTGTAATGGTCTGATGAAACCAAGGTTGAACTTTTTGGCAATAATTCCAAAAGATATGTTTGGCGCAAAAACAACAGTGCATATCACCAAAAGAACACCATACCCACAGTGAAGCATGGTGGTGGTAGCATCATGCTTTGGGTCTGTTTTTCTTCAGCTGGAACCCCACTGGGGCCTTAGTCAAGGTAGAGGGAATTATGAACAGTTCCAAATACCAGTAAGTATTGGAACAAAAGCTACAGGCTTCTGCTAGAAAGCTGAACATGAAGAGGAACTTCATCTTTCAGCATGACAACGACCCAAAGTATACATCCAAATCAACAAAGGAATGGCTTCACCAGAAGAAGATTAAAGTTTTGGAATGGTCCAGCCAAAGCCCAGACCTGAATCCAATCGAAAATCTGTGGGGTGATCTGAAGAGGGCTGTGCACAGGAGATGCCATTGCAATCTGACAGATTTGGAGTGTTTTTGCAAAGAAGAGTGGGCAAATCTTGCCAAGTCAAGATGTGCCATGCTGATAGACTCATACCCAAAAAGACTGAGTGCTGTAATAAAATAAAAAGGTGCTCCAACAAAGTATTAGTTTAAGGGTGTGCACACTTATGCAACCATATTATTTTAGTTTTTTATTTTTACTTCCCTTCACCTAAAAGATTTCAGTTTGTTTTTCAATTGAGTTGCATAGTTTATAGGTCACACTAAAGGTGGGAAAAGTTCTGAAATGATTTATCTTTGTCTCATTTTTTTACATCACAGAAACCTGCCATTTTAACAGGGGTGTGTAGACTTTTATATCCACTGTACAGGGAGTGCAGAATTATTAGGCAAGTTGTATTTTTGAGGATTAATTTTATTATTGAACAACAACCATGTTCTCAATGAACCCAAAAAACTCATTAATATCAAAGCTGAATAGTTTTGGAAGTAGTTTTTAGTTTGTTTTTAGTTATAGCTATTTTAGGGGGATATCTGTGTGTGCAGGTGACTATTACTGTGCATAATTATTAGGCAACTTAACAAAAAACAAATATATACCCATTTCAATTTTTTTTTTTTTACCAGTGAAACCAATATAACATCTCAACATTCACAAATATACATTTCTGACATTCAAAAACAAAACAAAAACAAATCAGTGACCAATATAGCCACCTTTCTTTGCAAGGACACTCAAAAGCCTGCCATCCATGGATTCTGTCAGTGTTTTGATCTGTTCACCATCAACATTGCGTGCAGCAGCAACCACAGCCTCCCAGACACTGTTCAGAGAGGTGTACTGTTTTCCCTCCTTGTAAATCTCACATTTGATGATGGACCACAGGTTCTCAATGGGGTTCAGATCAGGTGAACAAGGAGGCCATGTCATTAGATTTTCTTCTTTTATACCCTTTCTTGCCAGCCACGCTGTGGAGTACTTGGACACGTGTGATGGAGCATTGTCCTGCATGAAAATCATGTTTTTCTTGAAGGATGCAGACTTCTTCCCGTACCACTGCTTGAAGAAGGTGTCTTCCAGAAACTGGCAGTAGGACTGGGAGTTGAGCTTGACTCCATCCTCAACCCGAAAAGGCCCCACAAGCTCATGTTTGATGATACAAGCCCAAACCAGTACTCCACCTCCACCTTGCTGGCGTCTGAGTCGGACTGGAGCGCTCTGCCCTTTACCAATACAGCCACGGGCCCATCCATCTGGCCCATCAAGACTCACTCTCATTTCATTAGTCCATAAAACCTTAGAAAAATCAGTCTTGAGATATTTCTTGGCCCAGTCTTGACGTTTCAGCTTGTGTGTCTTGTTCAGTGGTGGTCGTCTTTCAGCCTTTCTTACCTTGGCCATGTCTCTGAGTATTGCACACCTTGTGCTTTTGGGCACTCCAGTGATGTTACAGCTCTGAAATATGGCCAAACTGGTGGCAAGTGGCATCTTGGCAGCTGCACGCTTGACTTTTCTCAGTTCATGGGCAGTTATTTTGCGCCTTGGTTTTTCCACACGCTTCTTGCGACCCTGTTGACTATTTTGAATGAAACGCTTGATTGTTCGATGATCACGCTTCAGAAGCTTTGCAATTTTAAGAATGCTGCATCCCTCTGCAAGATATCTCACTATTTTTGACTTTTCTGAGCCTGTCAAGTCCTTCTTTTGACCCATTTTGCCAAAGGAAAGGAAGTTGCCTAATAATTATGCACACCTGATATAGGGTGTTGATGTCATTAGACCACACCCCTTCTCATTACAGAGATGCACATCACCTAATATGCTTAATTGGTAGTAGGCTTTCGAGCCTATACAGCTTGGAGTAAGACAACATGCATAAAGAGGATGATGTGGTCAAAATACTAATTTGCCTAATAATTCTGCACTCCCTGTATATGTATATATATATATATATATATATATATATATATATATATATATATATATATATATATATATATGTGTGTGTGTGTGTGTGTGTGTGTGTATTTATAGGTATGTGTGCATATGTATAGATTTATGTGTGAGTGAGTGTGTGTATTTATATGTATAGATTTGTGTGTGTGTGTGTATTTATATGAAGGTGTGTTTGTGTGTATATGTATAGATTTATATGTGAGTGAGTGTGTATTTATATGTATAGATTTGTGTGTGTGTGTGTATGTGTGTGTGTATATATATATATTATTAATAATAATAATAATATTTATTTTTTATAGCGTCGCCAAATTCCGTAGCGCTGGGTACAATGATAAGGGTATACAATGACAAAGATTTTTGATAAAATACAAAACAAATCTAGTACAGGAGGAAGAGGGCCCTGCTCCGGAGAGCTCACAGTCTACAGGTTTAGGGTGCAGAGACATAAGGTTGGGGTAGCTTGTTACATTGGCTGTAGTTTACTGTATATATGTGTGTGTGTGTGTGTGTATGTATATTTATATAAATGTGTAAGTTTATGTGTGTGTGTGTAGATTCATATATGTGTGTATGTGTGTTACCACACACATATAAAAATATACATACACACACTCACATATAAATCTACACACACACACACACACGAATATATACATACAAACAAACTCACACATGCATATAAATATACATATACAAGCACACACACACACATATATATATTCCTGTGTGTGTGTGTGTGTGTGTGTGTGTGTATGTATGTATGTATGTATGTATGTATGCATGCATATATATGTGTGTGTCTGAATGTATATATTTGTGGTAGTAAGTGTAAAATAAGAGAGAGGAGGGGAGAGAGAGAGACTCGTATATACATGTTTATACATTTTCGTCACATTAAACTCCCTCCTTGATCCACTGCAATCTACCCAACAATCCACAGAAACAGCAATCATTAAGGTCACTAATGACCTAATTGCAGCAAAATCAAAAAGCCATTCGACCGAAGGCTAGGAAGAAAAAGGAGAAACTATAGGGTGCAGAGGTGACTGAAGTTTTTTAAATAAAAACATACTACCTGTCTTAATTAGACAGGGCGGGCCGTGGACTCGATACATCGCAAGAGAAAGAAATTTATCAGGTAATCATAAATTCTGTTTTCTCTTGCAAGATGTATCGAGTCTACGGATTCATCCAATACTTGTGGGATACCAATACCAAAGCTTTAGGATACGGATGAAGGGAGGGAAAAGACAGGTACCTAAACTGAAGGCACCACTGCATGTAGAACCTTTCTCCCAAAAATAGCCTCCGAAGAAGCAAAAGTATCAAATTTGGAAAATTTGGAAAAAGTATGAAGCGAAGACCAAGTCCCCGCCTTACAAATCTGTTCAACAGAAGCCTCATTTTTAAAAGCCCATGTGGAAGCCACTGCTCTAGTAGAATGAGCAGTAATCCTTTCAGGAGGCTGCTGGCCAGCAGTCTCATAAGCCAAACGGATGATGCTTTTCAGCCAAAAAGAAAGAGGTAGCCGTAGCCTTTTGACCTCTCCGCTTACCAGAATAGACAACAAACAACTAAGATGTTTGACGAAAATCTTTAGTTGCTTGTAAGTAGAACTTTAAAGCACGAACTACATCAAGATTGTGCAAAAGACGTTCCTTCTTGGAAGAAGGATTAGGACACAGAGAAGGAACAACAATTTCCTGATTGATATATCTATTAGAAACAACCTTAGGAATGAATCCAGGTTTGGTACGCAAAACCATCTTATCAGCATGGAAAACAAGATAAGGTGAGTCACACTGTAAAGCAGATAACTCAGAAACTCTTTGAGCCGAAGAGATAGCTACTAAAAACAGAACTTTCCAAGATAGAAGCTTAATATCTATGTAATGCATAGGT
The DNA here is from genome assembly GCF_027579735.1 of Bombina bombina. Taxonomy (NCBI): domain Eukaryota; kingdom Metazoa; phylum Chordata; class Amphibia; order Anura; family Bombinatoridae; genus Bombina; species Bombina bombina. The sequence continues at coordinate 1,305,419,556 of NC_069500.1, forward strand.
TCAAACGGAACCCCTTGAAGAACTTTAAGAACTAAGTTTAAGCTACATGGCGGAGCAACAGGTTTGAATAAAGGCTTGATCCTGAATAAAGCCTGACTAAACGCCTGAACATCTGGGACATCTGCCAGACGTTTGTGTAAAAGAATAGACAAAGCAGGTATCTGTCCTTTTAAGGAACTAGCTGATAATCCCTTCTCCAATCCTTCGTGGAGAAAAGACAATATCCTAGGAATCCTAATCTTTGGATTCACACCAATAAAGATATTTTCGCCATATCTTATGATAGATTTTCCTGGTGACAGGCTTTCTAGCCTGAATCAGGGTATCAATGACCGACTCAGAAAAACCACGCTTTGATAAAATCAGGCGTTCAATCTCCAAGCAGTCAGACGCAGAGAAATTAGATTTGGATGCTTGAATGGACCCTGGATTAGAAGGTCCTGCCTCATCGGCAGAGTCCACGGTGAAACAGATGACATGTCCACCAGATCTGCATACCAAGTCCTGCGTGGCCACGCAAGTGCTATCAAAATCACCAAAGCTCTCTCCTGCTTGATTCTGGCAACCAGACGTGGAAGGAGAGGAAATGGTGGAAATACATAGGCCAGGTTGAAGGACCAGGGCACTGCTAGAGCATCTATCAGTACTGCCTGGGGATCCTGGGACCTGGACCCGTAACAAGGAAGCTTGGCGTTCTGACGAGACGCAATCAGATCTAATTCTGGTGTGCCCCATAGCCGAGTTAGCTTGGCAAATACTTCTGGATGGAGCTCCCACTCCCCCGGATGAAAAATCTGGCGACTTAGGAAATCCGCCTCCAAGTTCTCTACCCCTGGGATATGGATTGCTGAAAGATGGCAAGAGTGAGTCTCCGCCCATTGGATTATTTTGGTCACTTCCATCATCGCTAGAGAACTCCGTGTTCCTCCTTGATGATTGATATAAGCTACAGTCGTGATGTTGTCCGACTGAAATCTGATGAACTTGGCCGCAGTCAGCTGAGGCCACGCCTGAAGAGAATTGAATATCGCTCTCAGTTCTAGAATGTTTATCAGGAGGAGAGCTTCCTCCTGAGACCATAAGCCCTGAGCTTTCAGGGAGTTCCAGACTGCACCCCAGCCCAGTAGGCTAGCATCTGTCGTTACTATGAGCCACTCTGGCCTGCGGAAACACATTCCCTGAGACAGGTGGTCCTGAGACAACCACCAGAGAAGAGAATCTCTGGTCTCCTGATCCAGATGTATGAGGAGATGAATCTGCATAATCCCCATTCCACTGTTCGAGCATGCATAGTTGCAGTGGTCTGAGGTGTAGGTGGGCAAAAGGAACTATGTCCATTGCCGCTACCATAAGTCCGATTACCTCCATACACTGAGCCACTGACGGCTGAGGAATGGAATGAAGAGCTCGGCAGGTGGTTATGAGTTTTGATTTCCTTACCTCCGTCAGAAATATTTTCATTTCTACTGAGTCTATCAGAGTCCCTAGGAAGGAAACTTTTGTGAGAGGGAAGAGAGAACTCTTTTTTATGTTCACCTTCCACCCATGAGATCTCAGAAAAGCCAACACGATGTCCGTGTGGGACTTGACTAGCTGGAAAGTTGACGCTTGAATTAGGATGTCATCTAGATAAGGCACCACTGCTATGCCCCGTGGTCTTAGAACCGCCAAAAGGGACCCTAGCACCTTCGTGAAAATTCTGGGAGCCGTGGCCAACCCAAAGGGAAGGGCCACAAACTGGTAATGCCTGTCCAGAAAGGCGAAGCTGAGGAATTGATGATGATCTCTGTGAATAGGGATGTGCAGATATGCATCCTTTAAGTCCACGGTGGTCATATATTGACCCTCCTGGATCAGAGGCAGAATGGTCCGAATGGTCTCCATCTTGAACGATGGTACCCTGAGGAATTTGTTTAGAATTTTGAGATCCAAGATTGGTCTAAAAGTTCCTTCTTTTTTGGGAACCACAAACAGGTTTGAGTAAAACCCTAGCCCTTGTTCCGCTTTTGGAACTGGGCGAATCACTCCCTTGGTATGCAGGTCTTCTACAATGCGTAAGAATGCCTCTCTCTTTGTCTGGTTTGCAGACAATTGAGAAATGTGAAATCTCCCCCTTGGAGGGGAGTCTTTGAAGTCCAGAAGATAACTCTGGGTAACAATTTCTAAAACCCAGGAATCGTGAACATCTCTTGCCCAAGCGTGGTCTAAGAGAGAGAGTCTGCCCCCAACTAGATCCGGTCCCGGATCGGGGGTTACCCCTTCATGCTGTCTTGGAGGCAGCTGCAGGCTTCTTGGCCTGTTTACCCTTGTTCCAAGCCTGGTTAGGTCTCCAGACTGACTTGGATTGGGCAAAATCCCCGTCTTGCTTCGCAGCCGGGGAAGAGGAAGAGGGACCACCCTTGAAGTTCCAAAAGGAACGAAAACTATTTTGTTTGGTCCTCATTTTATTTGTTTTATCCTGAGGGAGGGCATGGCCTTTCCCTCCAGTGATGTCTGAAATAATCTCTTTCAGTTCAGGCCCGAATAGGGTCTTTCCTTTGAAAGGGAAGTTCAAAAGTTTAGATTTTGATGACACATCAGCAGACCAGCGCGCCAAAATGGCAAAACCTGAATTCTTTGCCGCTAATTTAGCCAGTTGAAAAGGGGCATCTGTAATGAAAAAGAATTAGCCAATTTAAGGGCCTTAATTCTATCCATAATATCCTCTAATGGGGTCTCCATCTGAAGAGCCTCTTCTAGAGCTTCGAACCAGAAAGCAGCTGCAGTAGTTACAGGAACAATGCATGCAATAGGTTGGAGAAGAAAACCTTGATGAACAAAAATTTTCTTTAGGAGACCCTCTAATTTTTCATCCATAGGATCTTTGAAAGCACAACTGTCTTCAATAGGTATAGTTGTACGCTTGGCGAGAGTAGAAATAGCTCCCTCCACCTTAGGGACCATCTGCCACGAGTTCCGCATGTTGTCAGATATGGGAAACATTTTCTTAAAAACAGGAGGGGGAGCGAACGGTATACCTGGTCTATCCCATTCCTTAGTAACAATGTTCGCAATCCTCTTAGGGACTGGAAAAACATCAGTGTAAACAGGAACCTCTAAGTATTTGTCCATTTTACACAATTTCTCTGGAACCACTATAGGGTCAAAATCATCCGGAGTCGCTAATACCTCCCTGAGCAACAAGCGGAGGTGTTCAAGCTTAAATTTAAAGGCTGTCATATCAGAATCTGTCTGAGGGAGCGTCTTCCCTGAATCAGAAATCTCTCCCTCAGACAGCAAATCCCTTACCCCTACTTCAGAACATTGTGAGGGAATATCGGATACCGCTACTAAAGCGTCAGAAGGCTCAGTATTTGTTCTTAACCCAGAGCTGTCACGCTTTCCTTGTAACCCAGGCAGTTTAGATAAAACCTCTGTGAGGGTTGTATTCATAACTGTCGATGCACTAGAGGTACTTGGTGTGACTTGTGCGGGCGTTACTGGTTGTGACACTTGGGGAGAGCTAGATGGCATAACCTCATTTCTTTCTGTCTGAGAATCATCTAGCGCTATATTTTTCAGTGCTATAATATGCTCTTTAAAATTTATAGACATATCAATGCAAGTGGGACACATTCTAAGAGGGGGTTCCACAATGGCTGCTAAACACATTGAACAAGGAGTTTCCTTGATGTCAGACATGCTAAACAGGCTAGTAATGAGACAAGCAAGCTTGGAAAACACTTTATTCAAAGTAAACAATACTTAGAAAAAAACGATACTGTGCCTTTAAGAGAAAAAAAGATGCACAAACTCTGCAAAACAGTGTAAAAAAGCAGTAAACTTTTAAAAATTTTTACAGTGGAATCATAAAGCCTTAGTAAGATTGCCCCACCAGTGAAATAAACGATTAACCCCTTAATGGAAAAAAAATGATTAACAAAACGTCAAAAACCGGTATAAAAACGTTCAGCACCTTGCCACAGCTCTGCTGTGGCGCCTACCTGCCCTTAGGGATAGATTTGTGGGGAAAAAGCTTCCTTTAGGCCCTCAAGTACAGCATGACCCTCCGGATTAGCAGCTGGATGTCTTGTGTGTAAAATAAACTGCGCATCTGAGGCGCAAAAAAAGGCCCCACCCATCTCACTCGATGTCAGTGGGGCCTAAAAGAAACACACCAAAGTGTTTCTAAACTAGCCATGTGGGTTAATAACCATTAAATAAGCCATAATGAACCTCCAAAGTCCCTCAAAACGTTAATCTCTCTTAATAAAAAACATTTTTCCTATAAGTGTCACCAGTAACAACTTAGCCCTTTGTGCAAGCTGGGATTCCATACTAAGTCTCTGAATACAGCTTACCCTTCCCTCATGAGGATACTGTCAGCCTTTTCTAGAATTATCACAGTCTGTCTAGAAAAAAATTGACTGAACATACCTCAATGCAGCTTAGCATGCAAACCGTATCCCCAACTGAAGTTTTCCTGTACTCCTCAACCTCTGTGGGAAAAGCAGTGGATCTTAGTTACAAAGTGCTAAGATCATCATCCTCCTTGCAGAAATCTTCATCCCTTTTCTGCCAGAGAGTGAATAGTACACACCGGTACCATTTAAAATAACAAACTTTAAAGAACACCATATAGGAGCTGCTGCTCATGAAAGTGTTTGAGGTATCAAGGGTCAAGATGAGCAATACTTTAAACAACTTATAACCTCAATTACCAGGTAACAGTTCCTTATTTACTTATTTACTTATTATGTCTCCTACTACAGTCTGTGTCCCTTAAGTGATATTTTACTCTCATTCTAAGTAGTGTGTCTTCAGATTCCTCCTAACATCAATGATTGCCAAGTTTTGTTGTTGTATTATAACTAGAGCTAAGAAAAATCAACCCTTAGCAATTATTTTAACGAGTATCCACTATACCATGCACAAGTGTGGCTCTATTCCATCCAAGTTTCTAATTTTAAATTTACTTTTTTATCATTCTAGTCTTACCACCTCCAGCGATGTAAAGCATATACCTATATATCAGTTGGGAGGTCTATGTTTTTCTATTTTTCTAGTGACCTAAGAGTGGTCGATAGGTAACTACCATTTAATTTAATATCTATGTTCTGGCTGGTCCAAAAGTGGCCAGTGATGTAGTTACCCTACTGATCTAATTTAAAAGAAAACTGAGGTTTCATTACATCTAACATGTTTACCTGTTCCTCAGACAGAGGTTGTCTTTAAGAATGTATCATTGTATAATCTCTGTACATTGATTCCCATTATTATTTTAATACGTGTTTACACAACCTGTCTAGTTATACTTTGGATAGTTTTCTATTACTGAGAATGTATGAAAACACTGAGTACACATAAATTGTATTTTTCCAAGATTGTAAACTTTTTGTTGTAACCTGAAAATACCTCAATAAAAAATTATTTAAAAAAAAAAAAAAAAAAAAAAAAAAAAAAATAAAACAAACTTTTGCTTGAGAAAATAAAAACTAACATTTTTGTCACCACACTCACCTTCCTAGTACTTAGAGCAGGCAAAGAGAATGACTGGGGGTGGGGCTAATGGAGGAGCTATATAGACAGCTCTGCTGTGGGTGCTCTCTTTGCCACTTCCTGTTGGGAAGGAGAATATCCCACAAGAATTGGATGAATCCGTGGACTCGATACATCTTGCAAGAGAAAGAAAGAGAGAAAGAAAGAGAAAGAAAGAGAGACAGAAAGAGAGAGAGAGAGAGAGAGAGAGAGAGAAAGAGAGAGAGAGAGAGAGCGCGAGAGAAAGAAAGAAAGAAAGAAAAAGAGAGAGAGAGAAAGAAAGAGAGAGAGAAAGAGAGAGAGAAATGTCGCACTGTTGTCAGTCTGCCGCGGCACACCTGAGGATGTGTGCCATGGCATACTGGTTGAAAAACACTGCCCTATAGCATAAAACATGAATGTCTCCTTCCTTTATACCACTGCTGAATGATTCTGTTCCATTTTTAGCAATGCCATCATTGCTGTATTATGTGTTATTTGGTGAATAAAATTATTACTAAATTTAAAGTTTTTAAACAACAGTCATGTTAGAGGTTGCTATTATAAACTGCGCCAAACTGGAATAGAAAGGTAATTTGTTTAAATCTGAAAAATCTAAATAAGAATATAAAAAAAAAAAAACATGTGGTGCTCTTTTTGACACAAATTACTATAATGTGCTTCAACTTCAGCATTGAAACACTTTTCTCTACTCTCTGTACCGTCACAATGACACTTAAAGGGACAATGCACTGTAAAATGTCTTCCTCTTTAATGTATTCCCAATTATTTATTTTACCTGCTGTTGGGGTGGGAAGGTTTTTTTAATATTATTTTTTCATGCATATTTAAAGGGACAGTCTAGTCCAAATTAAACTTTCATGATTCAGATAGGTCATGCAATTTTAAACAACTTTCCAGTTTACTTTTATCATCAAATTTACTTTGTTCTCTTGGTATTCTTAGTTGAAAGCTAAACCTAGGTAGGCTCATATGCTAATTTCTAAGCCCTTGAAGGCCACCTCTTAGCTGAATGCATCTGACAATGTTTCACCGCTTGGGGGCATTAGTTAATATGTGCCATATTGATAACATTGTGAAGTAACTTATGAGAGGGCACTGATTGGCTAAAATGCAAGTCTGTCAAAGAACTTAAATAAGGGGGCAGTCTGCAGAGGCTTAGATACAAGGTAATTACAGAGCTAAAAAGTATATTAATATATCCATGTTGGTTATGCAAAAATAGGGAATGGGTAATAAAAGTATTATCTACCTTTATAAACAATAAAAATTATGGAGTGGACTGTCCCTTTAATGTTTCACTAAGAGGAATAGAAAGTTGCATAGTATATTTTCTCTATTAATATGTAATTCCCTTACAAACATATAGCTGTGACATCATATGCCATTTCTGAACAGACATATCATTGCTAATATGATAAGGATCTAATCCATTGCATGCACTACATAAAGTTACAGCTACATGCACACAGGGTGAAATATGACCTATGAGGATGTGTTGGAGAAATGTCCTTTATTGTGGGAGATGATTATAAATTACAAAATGCACAACTGCATACATCTAAAAGACCAGCAAAGGCAATCTTAGATAGAGCCTGCAAATTAAAAACAAAACCGTTCTAATTTACTTTCAAATTTGCTTTTTTTTCTCTATATCCTTTGTTGAAGAGTAAACCTAGGTAGGCTCAGGAGCAAACACATATTGCAGCAGAGATTGGAGCAATACTTGTAGCAATGTTATACATTGTGGCAAACACTACTACCATAAATAGTGTATACACATATACACTTCTGAGAACAAAGCAAATTTGTTAACATACATAGCATGCTTTATCTAAACAATGAAAGCTTAAATTTGTTTTTACTGTCTCTTTAATGGTTTCACATATTAGTGTTCTGTAAATTTATGATGATAGTAGCCATGTACCATTACATTGTCCCTGGGTGCTACAATTGGTATTATGTTATTGCATACAGTTAACATCATCATTCTAAACACCATGGACTGGCATATTGTAAAGCCAGGAAACCGAGGCATCTAGCATTAAAGGGACAGTCTACTCCAGAATTTTTATTGTTTTAAAAGATAGATAATCCCTTTATTACCCATTCCCTAGTTCTGCATAACCAGCACAGTTATATTAATTTACTTTTTACCTTTGTGATTACCTTGTATCTAAGCCTCTGCAGACTGCCCCATATCTCAGTTCTTTTGACAGACGTTTAGCTAATCAGTACTCACTCATCGGTAACTCCACGTGCGTGAGTACAATGTTATCATTATGTCACACATGAACTAACGTCCTCTAGCTGTGAAAAAAACTGTGAAAAGCATTAAGATAAGAGGCAGCCTTCAAGGGCTTGGAAATTAGCATATGAGCCTACCTAGGTTTAGCTTTCAACAAGAATACCAAGAGAACGAAGCAAATTTGATGATTAAATTAAATTGGAAAGTTGTTTAAAATTACATGCCCTATTTGAATCATGAAAGTTTCATTTTGACTAGACTGTCCCTTTAAAGCTACCTGTAGATTGCAAGTGCTTTGGAATGTGATCTTCACCCTCCTGTATACATTTTTCTTTTTTTTTTTATGTATCTGTATTTTTTACCATGAATAAGTGTCACAGTGTTTTATGTATCTTTATTTCCTATTACCATGAATCAGTCATTGTGGGCCTTACTAATAACTATACAAAAATGTGAGTTTCCCAGTATCCTTCCAGACTCACAAAATGGAAATACATGTGCAAAGTCATGTTATAACAATATTGGACTAGATTACAAGTGGAGCGCCAATTTATCAGTTTGCTGTCGTGTGATAAATAACCAGCCATTACAAGTGGCTGGTTATTGCTACCACAAGCTCGCGGTAGCAATTAGCGCCCAGAGAATTAACCAGAGATCAGATCTCTGGTTAATTTTCTAAAAGTGTCCCAATTGCCCCTAAAATAAAGAGTCTTTTATTTTTCGTAAAAAAGAATACTGCACAGAGCATTTTCTAGGGGTTAAAAGTGGCGGGTGTGGGGTGGAAAAGAAAAAAAAAAACGACACTGAAAAGTGCCTTTACATTGCAGTCTATGGGAACTGTGTGTTCCCTGTAAATATATAAGTATATGCTTATATACATAAATGTTTGTGTGTTAAGATATGTATATACACATATTAAAAGAAATATTTATGTATATAATCATACATATATATTTGCTGCCAATAGCTGTACAACTTACCCCCTTCGCTGCACTAGTTCTCATGCTGTAATTTACGGCATGAGAACGAGGCTCCCATTGGATCATATGGAAGCATGCTTGAGGTCGTGTTTGCATTGCACCTCACTTGTAATACCAGCGCACATTAGCATGTCCTGTTATTACTCAGTTGAACGCAAATAAGGCTTTAGCGTGAGAGATGTTTGGTGCTCAACTTGTAATCTGGCCCATTATGTTTTACAAAGTTATGTGTCAGATGTATGCAGGCTAAGGCACACATTTTTATTTTTTTAACCCCTTCACGCTGTTAGGACATTCAATGCCGCGCTAACAGTGCTAGGCCTTAACGCCGAAGGGCAGCATGGAACGCCCTACCTTATATGGTGTCCCGCAGCCTCCCCCTTTTGCATAATCAAAAATTGGACTGGGGTGCGTGACTAGCAGCGTAGGCAGTCCCCCATGATCCGGTTCCGGGCTAAAAATCACTTGATTGCATCGACGATCTTGTGATTTCATTTTTCAAGCAAGAGTTTACATCAGAACTTCGTTACAATGTAAGCAATTGCTTTCCGGGATGAAGGGGTTAAATAGATGTTCCTGTGCTCTAAAAACACACACACATACACACAGCAAACAACTTATTTTGTCCATGGGAGCTTTAACTATCAGCGAGTAAGATAAAGATATGCAGTTACAGCTAGTTTTACAGATTTAAATGAAGCTTTTGTAACACAGACAGAGCACGCAAAAAATACATCTTACCTCAAATTCCTTTCTTTCATGGTGATAAAAGTCCACAATCCTTTACTCCTGGGAATTACATTTCCTGCCACTAGGAGGAGGCAAATATTCCCAAATCTCAGAGCTCTATATAAACCCTCCCACCTCTATAGTAGCCAAGCAGGGTAGGATCTCGTGGACTCATCATCATGAAAGAAAGAACTTTATCAGTTAAGATATAAATTATGTTTTCTTTCGTATAGGTGATCTATTACTCCTGGGGAAGGCCATGAGTAATGTATAAAAAATAGGGAGAGATAAAACATCATTCTAAACCATAAGAAAACATTTTATTTTTATTATCAAATGTAATTTAAAAACAGAAAATTGAGCCCTAGACAGAAACAACTGCCTGAAGCATTTTGCTTTAAAAAGCAACTTCAGATAAAGCAAAAACAAAGTAAATGTATGCAAGGATGACCAAGTAGCTGCCTTGCAAATTTGTTCCACAGAAGACTCATTCTTAAAAGCCCAATAAGTGGCTACAGAGCAAGTAGAATGAGCAGTGATACGCTTAGGAGGAGTCTGACCTGCTACTACATAAGCAATATGGATTAATTGCTTAATCCAGGAAGCTAGAGCAACCGTAGACACCTTCTGATCCTTGCGCTTTCCTGAAAAATGAACACAAAAATCAGGAGTTTGTCTGAAATACATAATAACCTCAAGATATTTCAAAGCTCTCCAAATAATTCTTTAGATCAGAACAAAGAGAAGAAACCACAATTTCTCTACTGACATTATCAGAAGAGACAACTTAAGGCAGAAAATCAAAAGAAGCAGATTAAATAGTCAAAAGAAACAAAGTTTTCCAGGAAATAAGCTTTATATCCACTAAATGCATAGGTTCAAAAGGAGGAGACAGCAAAACCTTCAGAACCAAATTAAGATTCAGTGGAGAAATAGGTTTGATTGCAGGTTTTATTCTAGAAAATGCCTGAACAAAATGATGCACATTGAGAAGATTAGCAATTCTCCTATGGCAAAGGACAGAGGACAGAAATTCGGCCTTTCAAAAAAAACTGGCAGAAAGATCTTTCTGTAAACCATCTTGAAGAAACTCAAGAATTCTGGGTATCTTAAAAGAATACCAAGAATAATTATGAACAGAAAACCAAAAAATAAAGGCTTTCCAAACTTTATAATAGATTGTTCTAGTAACGGGTTTCCTAGCCTGAACAAGAGTATTAACAATGGACTCAGAAAAAAAAAATGACAAAGAACTATACATTAAATCCCCAAGCTTTCAAGCTTAGCGATTTTAGATCCGGATGGAAAAACGGGACCTTGAGACAGGTCTTTTCTTAGAGGAAGAGGCCAAGGCTGGCAACTTGACATCTGAACCAGATTTGCAAACCAAACTCGTTGAGGCCATTTTGGAGCTATGAGAATAACTGATGCATTTCTCTTGCCTGATCTTGGTTATTACTCTGGGTAACAAAACCATAGGAGGAAACATATAATCGAGCTGAAATGGCCATAGCATTCTCAAAACATCTGACTCCAGAGCCCTTGGATCTCTGGATAAATACTGAGGAAGCTTGTTGTTCAGTCTGGAAGACATGAGATCTTTCTCTGGCAAGCCACAAAGATTCACAATCATACTATCTGAATACATCTGGATGAAGAGACCATTCCCCTGGATGGATAGCCTGACAACTGAGAAAATCTGCTTCCCAATTGTCCACTCCTGGAACATGAACTGCAGATATATGACAAAGATGGAACTCTACCCAATCCAGAATTTTCTGAACTTCCTTCATTGCCAAGGAACTCCTGGATCCCCCTGGTGATTGATATAGGCCACAGCTGTAACATTGTCTAACCAAAACTGAAGGATTCTTCCTTAACTGGGGCCAAAAGAGGAGTTCTGTGAATTGCTCGGAGTTCCAAAATATTTATGAGTAACTTCATCCCACCAAGATGCCCAAACTCCCTGAGCAAGACGAGAGCCCCATACTGCACCCCAACCAGACAGACTTGCATCTGTTGAAATTACAGTCAACCAAGGAAGTGCAAAGCTTGCTCCCCGAGAAATGAGCTGGGGAACCAACCACCATGAGAAAGATTGCATTGCTAGAGCACTCGGATAAATAATTTGTGATTTGAGGAGTGATCTGTATTCCACCGATTTAGCAAGCAAAGCTGAAGAGGCCTGATATGAAGCCAAGCATACCACAATGCATCTGATGCTGCCACCATCAAACCTGCTACTTCCATGCAGGAAGCTACTGAAGGAAAAGGCTGAGCCTGAAGATTAAGACAAGCAGACATTCATTTTCAAATCCTTGTCTTTGTTAGAGACAGTCCCATGGAGACTGAATCTATTTGAAATCCCAGAAAAGTAACTTTTATCTGAGGAATCAAATAACTTTTTGTCAAATTTATATTCCAACCATGAATATAAAAAAATGACAACAGTTGATTGACATGAGATTCTGCAGCAGAACAGTAGGAGGAAAAAAAGAACAAACGGAGCTGCTAGAGCATCTACAAACTCTGCCTTGTGAATCCCTGGATCTTGCAAAATAACTTGGAAGATTGATGTTTAAACAAGAAGCCATCAAGTCTATATCTGGTAGACCCAACACATCTACTATATGATTGAAACTTCCAGATAAAGAGAACATTAACAGGATGAAGAGATAGGAGATAATTGAGAAATGATATGGAGAAATATACTAATAGTACAGATATTATTTTCTGCCCATGTTAAAATTCAAGAAGCTTCCTTCATCACTAGGAAACTGTAAGTTCCCACTTAATGATTGATATAGGCCACTGCCGTTATATTGTCTGATCGAAAACACAGATAAATCTCTTCTTTCAGTAGAAGCTAGCACTGAAGAGCCCTGAAGATAGCACTGAGATTGAGATATTTATGGGAAACATCGACTCATGAGGATACCAAACTCACTGTGCTCTCCTGAATCCTCCCACTGCAGTCAAATCAGAGAGACTTGCATCTGACAATTACTGTCCAAATTAGATGGACAAAAGTTGACCCCAGAAAGATGGACTGGAGAGCTATCTACCAGGACAAACATTGCTTTGTTGTGAAATCCCAAATTAAACTTTGAGAAAAACTGAGTAAGGTCCTTGCACCATTGACTTAGCATGCAAAGATGAAGACGTCTCATGTGAAACAGAGCAAATGGAATAGTATCTGATATCGCAAACATCAGACATAACATTTCCATACATAGGGCTACTGTAGGGCTGGACAGTGACTGGAGTTTTGCACATGTTGACTGTAACCTTGTTCTCCTTTGGTCTGTTAAAGAAGACTAATAGATATTGAGTCTATAATCATTCCTAGGAAAAAGATCCTGGTCTGAGGATAAACAGAAATATTTGTATGAGATTCTTATAAAAGGGAAGATGGAGTTTGAACCACGATATCATCCATGTATGGAACCACCAAAAGCCCTAAAGCAGAAAATTCCAAGATTCTTTGTAAAAATTATGGGAGCAGTAGCCAGACCAAATGGTAGAGTAACTAACTGAAAATGTTTGTCATGGGATGTAATCTCAGGATCTGCAGAAGGTCTTTGTGGATAGAAATATGAAGATAAGCATCCTACAAGTCTATGTGAACATACATTGTCCCTGTTGGACTAGTAACTATTCAAATTGTTTTCATTGTGTAGGTAGGAACCCTGAAAAATGTGTTTAAAGTTCTTAGATCCAGAATAGGCCTGAAAGTTCCCTCTTTTTTGGGAAAAATAAACTGGTTGGAATAAAAACCCTGGCCTTGAACTGACCAAGGACTGGAACTCTCTCTCCCATGAGTTCTAGATCCTGAACACTTTGGAAAAAGGCCCTCTATAATAAAAAACAGAATTTATGTTTACCTGATAAATTTCTTTCTCCAACGGTGTGTCCGGTCCACGGCGTCATCCTTACTTGTGGGATATTCTCTTCCCCAACAGGAAATGGCAAAGAGCCCAGCAAAGCTGGTCACATGATCCCTCCCAGGCTCCGCCTACCCCAGTCATTCGACCGACGTTAAGGAGGAATAATAGCATAGGAGAAACCATATGGTACCGTGGTGACTGTAGTTAAAGAAAATAAATTATCAGACCTGATTAAAAAACCAGGGCGGGCCGTGGACCGGACACACCGTTGGAGAAAGAAATTTATCAGGTAAACATAAATTCTGTTTTCTCCAACATAGGTGTGTCCGGTCCACGGCGTCATCCTTACTTGTGGGAACCAATACCAAAGCTTTAGGACACGGATGAAGGGAGGGAGCAAATCAGGTCACCTAAATGGAAGGCACCACGGCTTGCAAAACCTTTCTCCCAAAAATAGCCTCAGAAGAAGCAAAAGTATCAAACTTGTAAAATTTGGTAAAAGTGTGCAGTGAAGACCAAGTCGCTGCCCTACATATCTGATCAACAGAAGCCTCGTTCTTGAAGGCCCATGTGGAAGCCACAGCCCTAGTGGAATGAGCTGTGATTCTTTCGGGAGGCTGCCGTCCGGCAGTCTCGTAAGCCAATCTGATGATGCTTTTAATCCAAAAAGAGAGAGAGGTAGAAGTTGCTTTTTGACCTCTCCTTTTACCTGAATAAACAACAAACAAGGAAGATGTTTGTCTAAAATCCTTTGTAGCATCTAAATAGAATTTTAGAGCGCGAACAACATCCAAATTGTGCAACAAGCGTTCCTTCTTTGAAACTGGTTTCGGACACAGAGAAGGTACGATAATCTCCTGGTTAATGTTTTTGTTAGAAACAACTTTTGGAAGAAAACCAGGTTTAGTACGTAAAACCACCTTATCTGCATGGAACACCAGATAAGGAGGAGAACACTGCAGAGCAGATAATTCTGAAACTCTTCTAGCAGAAGAAATTGCAACTAAAAACAAAACTTTCCAAGATAATAACTTAATATCAACGGAATGTAAGGGTTCAAACGGAACCCCCTGAAGAACTGAAAGAACTAAATTGAGACTCCAAGGAGGAGTCAAAGGTTTGAAAACAGGCTTGATTCTAACCAGAGCCTGAACAAAGGCTTGAACATCTGGCACAGCTGCCAGTTTTTTGTGAAGTAACACCGACAAGGCAGAAATCTGTCCCTTCAGGGAACTTGCCGATAATCCCTTTTCCAATCCTTCTTGAAGGAAGGATAGAATCCTAGGAATCTTAACCTTGTCCCAAGGGAATCCTTTAGATTCACACCAACAGATATATTTTTTCCAAATTTTGTGGTAAATCTTTCTAGTTACAGGCTTTCTGGCCTGAACAAGAGTATCGATAACAGAATCTGAGAAACCTCGCTTCGATAAAATCAAGCGTTCAATCTCCAAGCAGTCAGCTGGAGTGAAACCAGATTCGGATGTTCGAACGGACCCTGAACTAGAAGGTCTCGTCTCAAAGGTAGCTTCCAAGGTGGAGCCGATGACATATTCACCAGATCTGCATACCAAGTCCTGCGTGGCCACGCAGGAGCTATCAAGATCACCGACGCCCTCTCCTGATTGATCCTGGCTACCAGCCTGGGGATGAGAGGAAACGGCGGGAACACATAAGCTAGTTTGAAGGTCCAAGGTGCTACTAGTGCATCCACTAGAGCCGCCTTGGGATCCCTGGATCTGGACCCGTAGCAAGGAACTTTGAAGTTCTGACGAGAGGCCATCAGATCCATGTCTGGAATGCCCCATAGTTGAGTGACTTGGGCAAAGATTTCCGGATGGAGTTCCCACTCCCCCGGATGCAATGTCTGACGACTCAGAAAATCCGCTTCCCAATTTTCCACTCCCGGGATGTGGATAGCAGACAGGTGGCAGGAGTGAGACTCCGCCCATAGAATAATCTTGGTCACTTCTTCCATCGCTAGGGAACTCCTTGTTCCCCCCTGATGGTTGATGTACGCAACAGTCGTCATGTTGTCTGATTGAAACCGAATGAACTTGGTCCTCGCTAGCTGAGGCCAAGCCTTGAGAGCATTGAATATCGCTCTCAGTTC
Organism: Bombina bombina; assembly: GCF_027579735.1. Lineage (NCBI taxonomy): Eukaryota > Metazoa > Chordata > Amphibia > Anura > Bombinatoridae > Bombina > Bombina bombina. The sequence continues at coordinate 1,305,435,030 of NC_069500.1, forward strand.
CAGAATATTTATCGGTAGAAGAGATTCTTCCCGAGACCAAAGACCCTGAGCTTTCAGGGATCCCCAGACCGCGCCCCAGCCCATCAGACTGGCGTCGGTCGTGACAATGACCCACTCTGGTCTGCGGAATGTCATCCCTCGTGACAGGTTGTCCAGGGACAGCCACCAACGGAGTGAGTCTCTGGTCCTCTGATTTACTTGTATCTTTGGAGACAAGTCTGTATAGTCCCCATTCCACTGACTGAGCATGCACAGTTGTAATGGTCTTAGATGAATGCGCGCAAAAGGAACTATGTCCATTGCCGCTACCATCAACCCGATCACTTCCATGCACTGAGCTACGGAAGGAAGAGGAACGGAATGAAGTATCCGACAAGAGTCCAGAAGCTTTGTCTTTCTGGCCTCTGTTAGAAAAATCCTCATTTCTGAGGAGTCTATAATTGTTCCCAAGAAGGGAACCCTTGTTGACGGGGATAGAGAACTCTTTTCCACGTTCACTTTCCAGCCGTGAGATCTGAGAAAGGCCAGGACGATGTCCGTGTGAGCCTTTGCTCGAGGGAGGGACGACGCTTGAATCAGAATGTCGTCCAGGTAAGGTACTACTGCAATGCCCCTTGGTCTTAGTACCGCTAGAAGGGACCCTAGTACCTTTGTGAAAATCCTTGGAGCAGTGGCTAATCCGAAAGGAAGCGCCACAAACTGGTAATGTTTGTCCAGGAATGCAAACCTTAGGAACCGATGATGTTCCTTGTGGATAGGAATATGTAGATACGCATCCTTTAAATCCACCGTGGTCATGAATTGACCTTCCTGGATGGAAGGAAGGATAGTTCGAATGGTTTCCATCTTGAACGATGGGACCTTGAGAAATTTGTTTAAGATCTTGAGATCTAAGATTGGTCTGAACGTTCCCTCTTTTTTGGGAACTATGAACAGATTGGAGTAGAACCCCATCCCTTGTTCTCTTAATGGAACAGGATGAATCACTCCCATTTTTAACAGGTCTTCTACACAATGTAAGAACGCCTGTCTTTTTATGTGGTCTGAAGACAACTGAGACCTGTGGAACCTCCCCCTTGGGGGAAGTCCCTTGAATTCCAGAAGATAACCCTGGGAGACTATTTCTAGCGCCCAAGGATCCAGAACATCTCTTGCCCAAGCCTGAGCAAAGAGAGAGAGTCTGCCCCCCACCAGATCCGGTCCCGGATCGGGGGCCAATATTTCATGCTGTCTTGGTAGCAGTGACAGGTTTCTTGGCCTGCTTTCCCTTGTTCCAGCCTTGCATTGGTCTCCAAGCTGGCTTGGCTTGAGAAGTATTACCCTCTTGCTTAGAGGACGTAGCACTTTGGGCTGGTCCGTTTTTACGAAAGGGACGAAAATTAGAATCGATTTAGCCCAGAAAAGTCTACAGTCTAAATAAGCCCTTGTAAAGCCCTTATTTACGATCGTAATAAATATGGCTTACCGGATCCCATAGGGAAAATGACAGCTTCCAGCATTACATCGTCTTGTTAGAATGTGTCATACCTCAAGCAGCAAGAGACTGCACACTGTTCCCCCAACTGAAGTTAATTGCTCTCAACAGTCCTGTGTGGAACAGCCATGGATTTTAGTTACGGTTGCTAAAATCATTTTCCTCATACAAACAGAAATCTTCATCTCTTTTCTGTTTCTGAGTAAATAGTACATACCAGCACTATTTCAAAATAACAAACTCTTGATTGAATAATAAAAAACTACAGTTAAACACTAAAAAACTCTAAGCCATCTCCGTGGAGATGTTGCCTGTACAACGGCAAAGAGAATGACTGGGGTAGGCGGAGCCTGGGAGGGATCATGTGACCAGCTTTGCTGGGCTCTTTGCCATTTCCTGTTGGGGAAGAGAATATCCCACAAGTAAGGATGACGCCGTGGACCGGACACACCTATGTTGGAGAAAAGGCGTAATCTTCTCCTTACCAGAAAATAATCTGGATTGCGGACCACATATTTATGCTGACTTTTTAGATTGATTGGCCTTGTTCAAATTGGGGTTAGATTTATGCTGCCTTTTTTAACTAATTGGCCTTGTTCCAATTGGGGTTAGACTTGCCAGGAAGATCTGGAAGAGTCCTGTTTACATTAAAAGGAAGAGGACCTTTGGTTCCTAGATTGACAAAAGGAACAAAAGTGAATAGTAGCTCTGTTCTTTCCCATAGACGTTGTCCAAAGGGAGAAAAGCTTCTTTACCTCTATTCACAGCACAGATTGTGGTGACTAGACCAGGCCCAAACAAAATTCTTCCTTTAAAGGGAATAGTAAAAGGTCTAGACTTTAAAACCATGTCAGCTGACCAAGAATTTAGGTATAAAACTCTTCTGGTCAAAACTGATAAGGCTATATTTTAATTATGTCAACAATGGCATCCCAGATAAAAGCATTTGACATTTGTTGAATCAGCTTTGAAAATCTAAAGAATCTTCTGAAATCTGATCAGAAAGATTAACACACAAAAGATTATTATTTTGTATATACATTAAAATGCTTACATTAGCTGCAGTAAAAGTCACCTCAGCAGCGGCGAGCTTACCTAAGAGGCGGGCGATTTTTAGCTCAGTGGAATCCTTAAGTACCGGGCTTCAATATAAAAATCTGGCTGCTGAAAAGCATTTGGAATAAATCAGCATGCTATCCCAAGTCATGAGCGTGGCTCGGTAGTGCAGAGACGAATTTCTATTGCGCAATAGAACCTGAGAGAGTGCTGTATAAAATAAATTAGCCAACAGTAATAAAATGAAAAATACATTGTTTAAAGTAAATAAAGGGAGTGCACTAAAAGAAAAATAAATTTCCAGTTAACTTTTCTTATCAAAAGTATTTCATTTTTTCAGTATCTTTGTCATCACATTTTCTTAGTATCGTTGTTACAGTTATGCCACTGTACATTTAATGGTTAACAAAAAAAAAATAATATGAATGAAGGCAAAACAAGTTGGATTCCTTATAAAGGGCCATGATACCCAAATGTTTAAACACTTGAAAGTGATGCAGCATAGCTGTAAAAAGCGGACTAGAAAATATCACCTGAACATCTCTATGTAAAAAAGAAAGATATTTTACCTCAAAATGTCCTAAGTATTCAAACCCCATTGCAAAGGACTTCTAAGCAGCAAATCAGTATGTTTGTCCCGGGACAGCTAAGGGAGTGAGCTTTCGTGCACACTCGTCTTATTTCCCTATTCGGTTTAAAGAAGTTTACTATGAAATCTCATGAGATCACAGTAAAAGAGTTCATTACCTCAGCACTGCTGATGCTGATTGGCTGATGTTCATTTCTTCATTTATTTATTTTTTACCTGCAGCTGGGCAGCAGCTGAAGTATATTTTTTTACACAGAACTTACTCTGCTGAGCTAAGGAAATTGTGAGATAAAATATCTTCCTTTTTACATAGAGATGATCAGGTGATATTTTCCTGCAGCTTTTACAGTTATACTGCATCAGTTTCAAGTGATTTAGCATATGAGTATTATGTCACTTTAAGTAGAACATCATATTCCAAAGGTAATAGTTAGACTACAGGGCTCATTTATGAATCTGTATTTGCAGATTCAGGGCTGTTGCAACTGCAGTTTTAAAAGTAGCAGTCATAAAATTGCTGATCCCAAACCTCTCAGCGACTTCACATCTGCAATCTTAAAATTTGACAGATGATGCTGCATCGCCAGTGGTGATTGCAGGTGGGCAGGGCTCCTCCCTGGGAGCTTGACCACTCACATTCTTCATAAATATACCTCGGCATAACATTTCAACATCTCAGCAATTTCGTCTCCAAATTTACTGAAAGATAAATTTCAAAGTTCTTGAAAGCTAATATAATTATTATAAACACTGGTAAACTAAATGTGATAATGCTATGATAAGCTACTAAAACTCAAAAGTTTATTCTTCATGTAAAAACTTTGTTTTTTAAAAAAAATAAAGCTAAAGATTTAAAATATGCTACATTTTCATACAGCCCTTCACTGAAAATGGTATCAACTACTGTACGCAACAAACTGTGAGTAGAAAACGCTAACAATTAAATTACAGAAGGTGTGAAAAATTTTAATAAATCATTTGCTTTACAAACCAGTTTATTTTCCACAATTTTCTGAGTTGGTTTATGGTAGCAGATCAAGTCTTAAAATGTGTTAAAGGTGAAATTATGTCATTCATCATAACCTCGGTATTGTGGTGACATTTCACAGCTCTTCTACAAAATTGTGCTGTTTACCTAGAGAGTAAGTTCTTTCCAAAATGTTAATGGTCAATTTAGCATGTCTATTTTGCAGTGAAATTGAGATGTGATACCTCGTCATTAAGGCTATTTTCCTTTACCATATGAAGGGTAAATGATGATGGTTGGTAGTTAGAATTGCAACCCAATGAGATCAGCAGAACAAGGAGTCAGAATTAGGTCAGCAAATCATTTCATCAGATGGCAACACAATATTTTATAAAAATATCCTTTTAATTGCAATTTATATTTAGAAAATAGACAATTAAATAACTAAACAGGCATATTACATTGTCAGTTTAAAATACTGCTCTAAGTAAATGCTACTAAACATAATAGCTTACGACTTTTTAATAAAGTAATTTATGTCTGTGAAAAAGAAACAGTCTAGTAGAGTGGATTTTACATGAAGATGTTTTAATCACCAAGAGGCAGATATATGATCAACATGTCAGTACCAGGAATGTTTGTAACGAACAAACGGAAATTGAATCATTCTTTCTGTATCTTGGCTCATGTAAGTAGCACTCGCCAATAAAGAATGGCTCTTTAAATACAAACTGTAGACAAAACACAATAGCTGCCCCCCCCCCCTTTAAAGGGTATAAGATTCCTCCTCTTTCTGAGTTAAAGGGACATAAAGTGAAACAAAGAAGTTAATGTGATTACAAAAGTATATTGATCAGCCTCATGCTCTGTCTGAACCATGAATGTTTAATTTTGACTTTTGTGTCACATTATAATATGAGACGTATATAGAAGTATATATAAATTAATTTCCTTTTTTATTACTCACCCAAGTATCACTCATGAAATAGTTTTACCGAGCAGCATTGCCTTTGGGTCTGTGGCAAGCATTATTAAAAAGCAGGGGGGAAAAAAACCTCTCAAAATTTACCTCAGCCTCCAATTTGTGATTCAGAAATATGAGGAGAACTCCAAGTTTGAGCCTTACGCATGTTGTCGTAAGAGATGCCTGCAGGACCTATCTAAGAGAAGAATTCCATCGTAGAATAAGCTTTAAGCCCTAGTGGCGTCTAAAGATTATAGTTTTGCTGTCATGCAACCTTTACATTGTCCTTATGCAATTACTAGTAGTCAACACAATTATTTCCATTCTTTTATTCAATCAATATAGATACAAATGCATCAAGCCAAATAGTTTTGTTTTTTGCTTTTTTTTTTGTTTTGTTTTGGTATGAACCCCAAAGATAACTACCTTGTCTTAATAAAAAAAAACATAATTTATGTAGAAACTTACCTGATAAATTCATTTCTTTCATATTGGCAAGAGTCCATGAGCTAGTGACGTATGGGATATACAATCCTACCAGGAGGGGCAAAGTTTCCCAAACCTCAAAATGCCTATAAATACACCCCTCACCACACCCACAATTCAATTTAACGAATAGCCAAGTAGTGGGGTGATAAAGAAAGGAGTAAAAAGCAACAACAACAAAAATTGGAAATAATTGTGATTTAAACAAAAAAATAACCACCATAAAAAGGGTGGGCCTCATGGACTCTTGCCAATATGAAAGAAATGAATTTATCAGGTAAGATTCTACATAAATTATGTTTTCTTTCATGTAATTGGCAACAGTCCATGAGCAAGTGACGTATGGGATAGCAATACCCAAGATGTGGAACTCCACGCAAGAGTCACTAGAGAGGGAGGGATACAAATAAAAATCCACAACCCAAAATATAAGTTAATTCTCATGAAATGAAAAAACTTAAAACATAAGCAGAAGAATTAAACTGAAATAGCTGCCTGAATAACTTTTCTACCAAAAACTGCTTCCAAAGCGAATACATCAAAACGGTAGAATTTAGAAAATGTATGCAAAGAAGATCAGGTTGCTGCTTTGAAAATCTGATCAACTGAAGCTTCATTCTTAAAAGCCCACAAAGTGGAGACTGATCTAGTAGAATGAGCTGTAATTCTCTGAGGCGGGGCTTGACCCGACTCCAAATAAGCTTCATGAATCAAAAGCTTTAACCACGATGCCAAGGAAACGGCAGAAGCCTTCTGACCTTTCCTAGAACCAGAAAAGATAACAAATAGACTAGAAGTCTTCCAGAAATCTTTAGTAGCTTCAACATATTTCAAAGCTCTTACCACATCCAAAGAATGTAAGGATTTCTTAGGATTAGGCCACAAGGAAGGGACAACAATTTCTCTATTAAAGTTGTTAGAATTCACAACCTTAGGTGAGAATTTAAATGAAGTCCGCAAAACCGCCTTATCCTGATGAAAAATCAGAAAAGGAGATTCACAAGAAAGAGCAAATAATTCAGAAATTCTTCTAGCAGAAGAGATGGCCAAAAGAAACAACACTTTCCAAGAAAGTAGTTTAATGTCCAAATAATGCATAGGGTCAAATGGAGGAGCCTATAAAGCCTTCAAACCCAAATTAAGACTCCAAGGAGGAGAGATTGATATGAACCAAAGCCTGTACAAAACAGTGAATATCAGGAAGCTTAGCAATCTTTCTGTGAAATAAGACAGAAAGAGCAGAGATTTGTCCCTTCAAGGAACTTGCAGACAAACCCTTATCCAAACCATCCTGAAGAAACTCTAAAATTCTGAAAGAATGCCAAGAGAATTTATGAGAAGAACACCATGAAATATAAATCTCCCAAACTCGATAATAAATCTTTCTAGATTTACGAGCCTGTAACATAGTATTAATCAGAGAAACCTCTATGAATAAGCACTAGGCGTTCAATTTCCATAGCTTAAAATTTAATTATTTGAGATCCTGATGGAAAAACGGACCTTGAGACAGAAGGTCCGGCCTTAATGGAAGAGGCCAAGGTTGGCAACTGGACATCCGAACAAGATCCGCATACCAAAACCTGTGAGACCATGCTGGAGCTACCAGCAATACAAACGACTGTTCCATGATGATTTTGGAGATCACTCTTGGAAGAGGAACTAGAGGCAGGAAAATATAAGCAGGTTGGTAACACCAAGGAAGTGTCAACGCATCCACTGCTTCCGTCTGAAGATCCCTGGACCCCGACACTTATCTGGGAAGTTTTTTGTTTAGATGAGAAGCCATCAGATCTATTTCTGGAAGACCCCATATCTGAACAATCTGAGAAAACACATCGGGATGGAGGGACCACTCCCCCGGATGTAAAGTCTGACGGCTGAGATAATCCGCTCCCCAATTGTCTACACCTGGGATATGTACCACAGAAATTAGACAAGAGCTGGATTCCGCCCAGGAAAGTATTCAAGATACTTCTTTCATAGCTAGGGGACTGTGAGTCCCACCCTGATGATTGACATATGCCACAGCTGTGATATTGTCTGTCTGAAAGCAAATGAATGGTTCTCTCTTCAACAGAGGCCAAGCCTGAAGAGTCCTGAAAATTGCACACAGTTCCAAAATATTGATTGGTAATCTTGCCTCTTGAGATTTCCAAACCCCTTGTGCTGTCAGAGATCCCCAAACAGCTTCCCAACCTGAAAGACTCGCATCTGTTGTGATCACAGTCCAGGATGGATAAACCAAAGAGGCCCCTAGAACTATACGATGATCTAACCACCAAGTCAGAGATAGTCGAACATTGGGATTTAAGGATATTAATTGTGATATCCTTGTATAATCCCTGCACCATTGATTCAGCATACAAAGCTGGAGAGGTCTCATATGAAAACGAGCAAAATGGGATTGTGTCTGATGCTGCAGTCATGAGACCTAAAACTCCCATGCACATAGCTACTGAAGGGAATGATTGAGATTAAAGGTTCCGACAAGCTGAAACCAATTTTAATTGTCTCTTGTCTGTTAAAGACAGAGTCATGGACACTGAATCTATCTGGAAACCTAAAAAGGTGACCCTTGTCTGAGGAATCAAGGAACTTTTTGGTAAATTGATCCTCCAACCATGTCTTTGAAGAGACAACACTAGTTGATTTGTGTGAGATTCTGCAGAATGTAAAGACTGAGCTAGTACCAAGATATCGTCCAAATAAGGAAACATTGCAATACCCCATTCTCTGATTACAGAGAGTAGGGCACCAAAAAACTTTGAAAAGATTCTTGCAGCTGTCGCTAGGCCAAAAAGAAGAGCAACAAATTGGATTGCTTGTCTAGAAAAGAGAATCTCAGAAACTGATAATGATCTGGATGAATCGGAATATGAAGCTATGCATCCTGTAAGTCTATTGTGGACATATAAGGCCCTTGCTGAACAAAAGGCAGAATAGTCCTTATAGTCACCATTTTAAAAGTTGGTACTCTTACATAACGATTCAAAATTTTCACATCCAGAACTGGTCGGAATTAATTTTCTTTCTTTGGGACAATGAATAGATTTGAATAAAACCCCAGACCCTGTTCCTGAAACGGAACTGGCATGATCACCCCTGATAACTCCAGGTCTGAAACACACTTCAGGAAAGCCTGAGCCTTTACTGGGTTTGCTGTAATTTGTGAGAGAAAAAATCTTCTCGAAGGCGGTCTTACTCTGAATCCTACTCTGTACCCCTGAGAGACAATACTCTGAATCCATTGATTTAGAACCGAATTTGTACAAACATCTTTGAAGAATCTTAATTTGCCCCCTACCATCTGAGCTGGAATGAGAGCCGCACCTTCATGCGGACTTGGGAGCTTGCTTTGATCTCTTAAATGGCTTGGATTTATTCCAATTTGAGGAAGGCTTCCAATTGGAAACAGATTCCTTGGGGGAAGGATTAGGTTTCTGTTCCTTATTTTGTCGAAAGGAACGAAAACGGTTAAAAGCTTTAGATTTACCCTTAGGTCTTTTATCCTGAGGCAAAAAAAGTAAATTCATGCTTACCTGATAAATTAATTTCTTCTATGGTACGACGAGTCCACGGATTCATCCTTTACTTGTGGGATATTATCCTCCTGCTAACAGGAAGTGGAAAAGAGCACCACAGCAGAGCTGTCTATATAGCTCCTCCCTTAGCTCCACCCCCCAGTCATTCGACCGAAGGTACAGGAAGAAAGAGGAGAAACTAAAAGGTGCAGAGGTGACTGAAGTTTAAAATAAAAAAATATAATCTGCCTTAAAATGACAGGGCGGGCCGTGGACTCGTCGTACCATAGAAGAAATTAATTTATCAGGTAAGCATAAATTTACTTTTCTTCTATAAGGTATGACGAGTCCACGGATTCATCCTTTACTTGTGGGATTCAATACGAAAGCTACAGGACACGGATGAACGGGAGGGACAAGACAGATGGTTAAACAGAAGGCACCACTGCTTGAAGAACTTTTCTCCCAAAAACAGCCTCCGAAGAAGCAACGGTATCAAATTTGTAAAATTTGGAAAAGGTATGAAGCGAAGACCAAGTCGCAGCCTTACAAATCTGTTCAACAGAAGCATCATTTTTAAAAGCCCATGTGGAAGCCACCGGTAGAGTGAGCTGTAATCCTTTCAGGTGGCTGCTGTCCAGTAGTCTCGTATGCCAAACGGATGATGCTTTTCAGCCAAAAAGAAAGAGAGGTAGCCGTAGCTTTTTGATCTCTACGTTTTCCAGAATAGACAACAAACAAAGAAGATGTTTGACGGAAATCCTTGGTTGCTTGCAAGTAAAACTTCGAAGCACGAACCACGTCCAAGTTGTGCAACAGACGCTCCTTCTTAGAGGAAGGATTAAGGCACAGAGAAGGAACAACAATTTCCTGATTGGTATTCCTATTAGTAACAACCTTAGGAAGGAATCCAGGTGTGGTACGCAAAACCACCTTATCAGCATGGAAAACAAGATAAGGCGAGTCGCACTGCAACGCAGATAGTTCAGAAACTCTTCGAGCCTAAGAGATAGCAACTAAAAACAGAACTTTCTAAGATAGAAGCTTAATATCTATGGAATGCATAGATTCAAACGGAACCCCTTGAAGAACTTTAAGAACCAAATTCAGACTCCATGGCGGAGCAACAGGTTTAAACACAGGCTTGACTCTAACTAAAGCCTGACAGAACGACTGAACGTCTGGAATATCTGCCAGACGCTTGTGCAGTAGAATTGATAAAGCAGATATCTGTCCCTTTAAGGAACTAGCTGATAGCCCCTTCTCCAATCCTTCTTGGAGAAAGTACAAAATCCTAGGAATCCTGATCTTACTCCATGAGCACCAATAAAGATATTTACGCCATATCTTATGATAAATTTTCCTAGTGACAGGCTTTCGAGCCTGAATCAAGGTATCTATGACCGACTCAGAGAAACCCCGCTTGGATAAGATCAAGCATTCAATCTCCAAGCAGTCAGCCGCAGAGAAACTAGATTTGGATGCTGGAACGGACCTTGAATCAGAAGGTCCTGTCTCAGTGGCAGAGTCCATGGTGGAAGAGATGACATGTCCACCAGGTCTGCATACCAAGTCCTGCGTGGCCACGCAGGTGCTATCAAAATCACCGAAGCTCTCTCCTGTTTGATTCTGGCAATCAAACGAGGAAGGAGAGGAAATGGGGTAAACACATAAGCCAGGTTGAACGACCAGGGTACTGCTAGAGCATCTATCAGTACTGCCTGAGGATCCCTTGACCTGGACCCGTAACAAGGAAGTTTGGCGTTCTGACGAGACGCCATCAGATCCAATTCTGGTGTGCCCCATTGCTGAATCAATTGTGCAAACACCTTCGGATGGAGTTCCCACTCCCCCGGATGAAAAGTCTGACGACTTAGAAAATCCACTTCCCAGTTTTCCACTCCTGGGATATAGATTGCTGATAGATGGCAAGAGTGAGTCTCTGCCCATCAAATTATTTTGGCAACCTCTATCATCGCTAGAGAACTCTTTGTTCCCCACTGATGATTGATATATGCTACAGTCGTGATATTGTCAGACTGGAATCTTATGAATCTGGCCGAAGCCAGCAGAGGCCACGCCTGAAGCGCGTTGAATATCGCTCTCCGTTCTAGAATATTTATCGGGAGGAGAGCCTCCTCCTGAGTCCACAAACCCTGTGCTTTCAGGGAATTCCAGACTGCACCCCAGCCCAATAGGCTGGCGTCCGTCGTCTCTATGACCCATGCTGGTCTGCGGAAACACATTCCCTGGGACAGATGATCCTGTGACAAGCACCAAAGAAGAGAGTCTCTGGTCTCTTGATCCAGATTTATCTGAGGATATAAATCTGCATAATCCCCATTCCACTGTTTAAGCATGCATAGTTGCAGTGGTCTGAGATGCAAGCGAGCAAACGGAACTATGTCCATTGCCGCTACCATTAGTCCGATTACCTCCATACACTGAGCCACTGACGGTCGAGGAATGGAATGAAGAGCTCGGCAGGTGGTTAAAATCTTTGATTTCCTGACCTCCATCAGAAAAATGTTCATGTCCACCGAATCAATCAGAATTCCCAGGAATGGAACTCTTGTGAGAGGGATAAGAACTCTTTTTTACGTTCACCTTCCACCCGTGAGATCTTAGAAAAGCCAACACGATGTCCGTGTGAGATTTGGCTAGTTGGTAAGTCGACGCCTGAATTAAGATATCGTCTAGATAAGGCGCCACTGCTATGCACCGTGGCCTTAGAACCGCCAGAAGGGACCCTAGCACCTTTGTGAAAATTCTGGGAGCTGTGGCCAACCCGAAGGGAAGAGCCACAAACTGGTAATGTTTGTCCAGAAAGGCGAACCTGAGGAACTGGTGATGATCTTTGTGGATAGGGATGTGTAGATACGCATCCTTTAAGTCCACGGTGGTCATATATTGACCCTCCTGGATCATTGGTAAAATAGTCCGAATGGTCTCCATCTTGAAGGATGGGACTCTGAGGAATTTGTTTAGGATCTTGAGATCTAAATTGATCTGAAGGTTCCCTCTTTTTTGGGAACCACAAACAGATTGGAGTAGAACCCCTGCCCATGTTTTCGGAACTGGGCAGATCCCTCCCATGGTATACAGGTCTTCTACACAGCGTAAGAACGCCTCTCTTTTTGTCTGGTTTACAGACAATTGAGAAAGATGGAATCTCCCCCTTGGAGGAGAATCTTTGAAATCTAGAAGATACCCCTGGGTTACGATTTCTAAAGTCCAGGAGACCTGAACGTCTCTTGCCCAAGCCTGAGCAAAGAGAGAAAGTCCGCCCCTTACTAGATCCGGTCCCGGATCGGGGGCTACCCCTTCATGCTGTCTTGGTGGCCGCAGCAGGCTTCTTGGCCTGTTTACCTTTGTTCCAAGTCTGGTTAGGTCTCCAGACTGACTTGGATTGAGCAAAATTCCCCTCTTGCTTTGCAGCAGGAAAAGGAGGTAGAGGGACAACCTTTGAAGTTTCGAAAGGAACGAAAACTTTTTTGTTTGGTCCTCATCTCATTTGTCTTATCCTGAGGAAGGGCATGGACTTTCCCTCCAGTGATGTCTGAAATGATCTCTTTCAGTTCAGGCCCGAATAGGGTCTTACCCTTGAAAGGGATGGCTAAAAGCTTAGATTTTGATGACACATCAGCAGACCAGGACTTAAGCCATAATGCTCTACGTGCTAAAATGGCAAAACCTAAATTCATTGCCGCTAATTTAGCCAGTTGAAAAGCGGCATCTGTAATGAAAGAATTAGCTAGCTTGAGAGCCCTAATTCTATCCAGAATATCATCTAATGGGGTCTCAACCTGAAGAGCCTCGAACCAAAAAGCAGCTGCAGTAGTTACTGGAACAATGCACGCTATAGGTTGGAGAAGAAAACCCTGATGAACAAATATTTTCTTTAGGAGACCCTCTAATTTTTTTATCCATAGGATCTTTGAAAGCACAACTGTCCTCAATAGGTATAGTTGTACGCTTAGCCAGGGTAGAAATAGCTCCCTCCACCTTAGGGACCGTCTGCCACGAGTCCCGCATGGTGTCTGATATGAAAAACATTTTCTTAAAAGTAGGAGGGGAGCTAACGGAATACCTGGTCTATCCCACTCCTTAGTAACAATGTCCGAAATCCTCTTAGGGACCGGAAAAACATCAGTGTAAGCAGGAACCTCTAGAAATCTGTACATTTTACACAATTTCTCTGTAACTACAATAGGGTCACAATCATCCAGAGTCGCTAAAACCTCCCTGAGCAATAAGCGGAGGTTTTCTAGTTTAAACTTAAAAGCCGTCATATCTGAGTCTGTCTGAGGGAACATCTTTCCTGAATCAGAAATCTCTCCCTCAGACAGCAAATCGCTCACCCCCAACTCAGAACATTGTGAGGGTACATCAGATATGGCTAATAAAGCGTCAGAGGGCTCAGCATTTGTTCTCACACCAGACCTACTGCGCTTCCCCTGCAACCCAGGCAGCTTAGATAAAACCTCTGTGAGGGTAGTATTCATAACTGCGGCCATATCTTGCAGGGTGAAAGAATTAGACGCACTAGAAGTACTTGGCGTCGCTTGTGCGGGCGTTAATGGTTGTGACACTTGGGGAGAATAAGATGGCATAACCTGATTCCCTTCTGACTGAGAATCATCCTGCAACATACTTTTAGTAGCTAAAATATGTTCTTTGTAATTTATTGACCTTTCAGTGCATGAGGGACACATTCTAAGTGGGGGTTCCACAATGGCTTCTAAACATATTGAACAATGACTTTCCTCAATGTCAGACATGTTGAACAGGCTAGTAATGACTACAAACAAGCATGAAAACACTTTATTTAGTGAAAAAAACAACAAACTTAAAAAACAGTACTGTGCCTTTAAGAGAAAAAAAGTATACACGTTCTGCAAAACTGCTTTAAAATGCACCAAATGTTTCAAATTTTTGATAGCAGACTTAATATGTGTAGTTAAGTTTGCTCCACAAGAAAATTTAACATTTAACCCTTTATTGTGCAAATCGGATTGAATTAAGGCCTAAATCCGGAAAAAAAACACCCCCAGCACCTTGCCACAGCCCTGCTGTGGCGCCGACCTGCCCTCAGGGATAGTAAATATGGGGTTAAAGCTTCAATTTGGCCCAAAACAACCACAAGGGCCCTCAGGAGTTGGAGCTTGCTGCGTGAAAACAACTGCGCATCTGAGGCGTGAAAATAGGCCCCGCCCATCTCACTCAATGTCTTTACAACCTCAAAGAACCGCACCAGAGCGGTTTTAAACTAGCCATGTGGGTTCTGAGACCCAAAAAATAAGCCAAGTGTACCCTCAATAAAGTTGCCCAAAAAACGTTAACAGCACTCCCAGTTCAGAAAATGTTTGCCCACAAACAATCAAAACTCAGTGTCAACCATTTTTTAATTAGCCCCTTATGCAAGCTTAGTAATGCCTTTCTATAGCTCTTAGGATTACTGCTTACCCTTACCCTCATGGGGATACTGTCAGACTTTCTGAAATAACACAGTCTCTCCAGAAAAAATGACTGAACATACCTCACTGCTGTATAGCATGAAAACGTTCCTCAGCACTGGATCTTAGTTACAAATGCTAAGATCATCATCCTCCAGGCAGAAGTCTTCATCCATCTGCTGCCTGAGAGTAAATAGTACACACCGGTACCATTTAAAACAAAAAACTCTTGCTTGAAGAAATTAAAAACTAATATTTTATCACCTTTTTCACTTTACCCTTCCTAGTACTTAGAGTAGGCAAAGAGAATGACTGGGGGTGGAGCTAAGGGAGGAGCTATATAGACAGCTCTGCTGTGGTGCTCTTTGCCACTTCCTGTTAGCAGGAGGATAATATCCCACAAGTAAAGGATGAATCCATGGACTCGTCGTACCTTATAGAAGAAAACTCCCTTCCCCCCAGTGACAGTTGAAATTATTAAATCAAACTGAGAACCAAATAACTTATTACCTTGGAAAGAAAGAGATAGCCATTTGGACTTAGAAGTCATGTCAGCATTCCAAGATTTAAGCCACAAAGCTCTTCTAGCTAAAATAGCTAAATACATAGATTTAACATCAATTTTGATGATATAAAAAATGGCATCACAAATAAAATTATTAGCATGTTGAATCAAGTTAACAATGCTAGACAATTCAGGATCCAATACTTGTTGCGCTAAAGTCTCCAACCAAAAAGTTGAAGCAGCTGCAACATCAGCCAAAGAAATTGCAGGCCTGAGAAGATGACCTGAATATAAATAGGCTTTCCTTAGATAAGATTCAAGTTTCCTATCTAAAGGATCTTTAAAAGAAGTACTATCTTCTGTAAGAATAGTAGTACGTTTAGCAAGAGTAGAGACAGCCCCATCAACTTTGGGGATCTTTTCCCAAAACTCTAAAGTAACTGCTGGCAAAGGATACAATTTTTTAAACCTTGAAGAAGGAATAAAAGAAGTACCAGGCCTATTCCATTCCTTAGAAATCATATCAGAAATAGCATCAGGAACTGGAAAAACCTCCGGAGTAACCACAGGAGGTTTATAAACAGAATTTAAACGTTTACTAGTTTTAATATCAAGAAGACTAGTTTCCTCCATATCCAATGTAATTAACACTTCTTTTAACAAAGAATGAATATACTCCATTTTAAATAAATAAGAAGATTTGTCAGTGTCAATATCTGAGGTAGGATCTTCTGAACCAGATAGATCCTCATAAGAGCAGGATACTTCAGCATGTTGCCGGTCATTTGAAATTTCATCAACTTTATGAGAAGTTTTAAAAGACCTTTTACACTTATTAGAAGGCGGAATGGCAGACAAAGCCTTCTGAATAGAATCAAAAATAAATTCTTTTAAATTTACAGGTATATCTTGTGCATTAGATGTTGAGGGAACAGCAACAGGTAATGAACTACTACTGATGGATACATTCTCTGCATGTAAAAGTTTATCATGAAAACTATTACAAACCACAGATGGAGAAATAACCTCCACAAGTTTACAACAAATGCACTTATCTTTGGTAAAACTGTTATCAGGCCGCAGGGTTCCAACAGTGATTTCTGAGACAGGATCAGATTGAGACATCTTGCAAATGGAAGAGAAAAAAACAACATATAAAGCAAAATTATCAATTTCCTTATATGGCAGTTTCAGGAATGGGAAAAAACATAATTTATGTAAGAACTTACCTGATAAATTCATTTCTTTCATATTAGCAAGAGTCCATGAGCTAGTGACGTATGGGATATACATTCCTACCAGGAGGGGCAAAGTTTCCCAAACCTTAAAATGCCTATAAATACACCCCTCACCACACCCACAAATCAGTTTAACGAATAGCCAAGAAGTGGGGTGATAAGAAAAAAGTGCGAAAGCATAAAAAAATAAGGAATTGGAATAATTGTGCATTATACAAAAAAATCATAACCACCACAAAAAAAAGGGTGGGCCTCATGGACTCTTGCTAATATGAAAGAAATGAATTTATCAGGTAAGTTCTTACATAAATTATGTTTTCTTTCATGTAATTAGCAAGAGTCCATGAGCTAGTGACGTATGGGATAATGATGAGCGAATCTAGATTGAGGGTAAGAAGGCGCCAGACATAGGGTAATATTGTTACAATCTGCAAACACGCTCAAGTAACATATAGATGGAATACTTACAAACGCAGCGGCACCAAATTGTGCCTAGTGAGACAGACCGGGACCTCAACCATCGCCCGGAAGACCAACCAATGGCGTGCACCAAACTCCCGCAGTCACGTGAATGTTGTAGCCAATCACCGATTCTTTGGGCTCACACACCTTCCTTGCAGACGTCCGATTCAAACAATAGGATCACAGTGTAGACAAACCAGGTGTCCCATACACTGCGGTTTCAAGATATTGATTGGTAACAGTGCTAGAGTGAAAGTAAAACCCACTCCAAACGAGGTACACTAAAAACAATTTATTTAAAATGTTTAAAATCAGCAACGCGTTTCTCGACCATGCAGGGTCGTTTCATCAGGCTTTAATACACAGTATGGTATTCCCGCTGCTTATGTACCTCTTCTAACCAATCACAACATCTAAAACCTCACACACCTTTAAGGAGGGCGGATATGTTATTCTCAGTGAGCATGTCTATTTCAGACCACATTGGAAATCATACTATTATTCTTAACTTTGCGTTATATCATAGCAATGCTAATATACGTCCTCTACATATTTGGATTTTATTTTGATCTTATGTTATTATAATTTGTAATTTCCTTTTTTGTTTTTTGATATCTTATATTCAGTTCATTATACTATCTTGCGTGACAAATTCTCTTTGAATATTTCGTTAATTATTATTATTCTATTTCCTCTAAAATGAACTATATACTATTAAATGGGCTCTATATATAGTACATCTACAGTATATTCCAATGTAATCTCAATAGAAATGTGCCCAAATTTCACTTTAGTCTCAATCATTATGTCAATATCGTATGTTAAATTCACACATTCTGACATTACGCTATACAGCATTTCATAATAACAAATGATGTTTATGAATTTGTTTCTTATGGTTTTATGATATAGTTATTAAGTGTCATAAAATTATGTATCAATAAAATCAATTATTATGTATTCTAAACCATTTGACCAAAATGACATATTTGTTCATTATTTGCATATTAATACTTATGTATTTGACCATTAATTTATATAGGGTAATTGTTCTTGACTGGTGTCATAATAGAGCTGGCTATGATTTAATTGACCAAAAAGACTTATTGTCTTTGTCTCAAAATACACTCCTATTTATGTCTTTGTATTTCTTATTGATAATTGATTATTGTTCTCTATACGTAATATTGTATTTACTTTGTTTATTCAATGGTTTGATTATTTAGTTTTGTTGATTAATTAAAGGCTGCAAGGTCAATATTCAAGTTAAGGCCTAGTGGATGTAAGGTTTGTAACCTATATATATCCAAAAGGTCTCTCTTTGTCTTAATCTGAAAAAACGGTTGTAAAAATCAGATTTGGGGATATGTTCTATTGGAGTTATTTTTAAACAGCATGGATTTCCGTCATGTTTTGCATTACAGTGTCTGGATACACTATGTAATTTATAATTCTTTTTAACATTACGAAAGTGTTCGGACCATCTTACACTTAGGCGTCTGCAGGTGCGACCTATATATTGATGTCCACAAATACAAGTCAACATGTATATTATATAGTTAGATGCACATGTCATTCGACTATTCATTCTATATGTTTTAGAGGTGACATTTGATTGAAATGTGTTTACATTATTAGTAATATGATCGCACATCTTACATTTCTTATTGTTGCATTTAAAACTCCCTTTTCTTAATCGTTCACTAATGATATTTTTATTTCCAAATTGATTCGGTCTTTCTCCATTATTTTTATTTTGCATAATTTTGATCTTGTTTTTAACAATTTTGCTGGGTGCTAAAATCCTTTTTAGGTTTGGTGCCTTTTTAAAGACTACTGTTGGTTTTGTGTCAAGTAACTGACCCAATATAGGATCCTTCTTAACAATTTTCCAATGTTTATCTATACTCCTTTTTATCATATCATGATTGCAATTGTATTCTGTAATAAACATGACTTGATTTTCTCGGCTCTCTTGGGATCTATTAGAATTTTTTGAGAAATATACATTTCTGTCATCATTTTTAGCTCTTTCATATCCACTATTAATGATATATTCTGGATACCTTTTTTCTCTAAATCTTTTTTTGAGAATTTGGCTCTGGGACTCATAATCTGTTATGTTACTACAATTTCTACGGATTCGTTTGAACTGCCCGTAGGGTACATTTATCTTCCATGGGCGATGATGATTGCTCCTATAGTCTAAGTAACTATTACAGTCAACTTGCTTAAAGTGTGTACTGGTAATAATTTTGTTGTTATCGAAACGTATTGATAGGTCCAAGAAAACCACACCACTATCATCTATTGTACTAGTGAATTTTAAGCCTCTATTGTTATTATTTAAATGCTTGACGAAATTTTCTGCTGATAATTTGTCGCCTTTCCAGACGATAATCAAATCATCTATAAAACGGCCATAGTATACCAGGTTCGCCCCAAAGTTTGGGTCATATATGTACTGTTGTTCGAAAGATCCCATGTATAAATTGGCATAACTAGGGGCGAACCTGGTACCCATGGCCGTTCCTCTAACCTGAAGATAGTATTCATCTTGAAAAATAAAATAATTATGGTGTAAAATAAACGAAATTAATGATAAAATGAATTCTTTTTGGGTATCTGGTAGATATATGTCTGTCTCTAGAAATTCAGAAATAGCTTGAATACCCATAGCATGTGGGATATTAGAGTATAGAGCTTGTACATCACATGTGATCCAAATTAGGTCACAAGTGATGTTAATTTTTTCAAGTTTACTGATCAAGTCCGATGAGTCTCGTATATAGGAGGTTAGACCTATTACGTACTTCTGTAAAAAGAAGTCAACGTAAGATGATGCATTGTCTGTTAAACTCCCTATTCCCGAGATTATCGGGCGACCGGGTGGACATTTGGAATCTTTATGCAACTTGGGGAGATGGTAATAGAAGGCTTTATTGGGTTCAGTTGGAATTAAATAATTTTTTTCTTTTTTATTTACTATACCTTCTTTGTAGGCACACTCTACTATATCCCCCAATGTTGCCAAATATTTAATAGTTGGGTCAAATGACAATTTAATATAATAATTCTTGTCATCCAGGATTCTATTTGCCTCTGTTAAATAGTCTGTCAGATCTTGAATGACAGTTCCCCCGCCTTTATCGGCTTGTCTTATGACGATAGACTTATCATTTTTTAAAGACTGAAGGGCCTGTTTCTCATTCCAATAAAGGTTGTTCTTTTTATTTAAACTCTTTGGAATCAGATCTAAGTCATCAGTAACCAATTGTCTGAAGATTTCTATGTGGGCATTATTTTGAAGTTTAGGAATGAAGTTTGATTTGTTTCTAAAGTTTGTGTGGATGAAACCTTCACACAAATGGTCCATTAAAGATTCAGGCTCAAATGTAGGAACAATTTGATTTTTGAGCCTGGCGTCCATACTATCCAACAATACAGGCAACATGGTTTCCTCTTTTAATTTTTTCTCTGCAAAAAATTTTTGCATCGAAAGCTTTTGTGTGAATCTATTTAGATCAACAAATAGGGAAAACATGTTGTGTGTATTAGAAGGACTAAATGACAATCCTTTTCCTATCACCCTGATTTCGTCGTCTGACAATGGACGGGATGATAGATTAAAGATGCCCCTGCCTAGTTCCTGTAGTCTTGCCTTTTTGTAGGCTGTACTTTTTCCTCTACATCCTCGTCTGTGTGAGGTCTTTTGCCTTTGTATGGTGAGGTTAGGCTGACTACAGGTTCTAGGTAACTGGCAATCTTTTTTTGTTTCCAAATTGGTTGTCTTGGGCGCTGTTCTAAAAAATGATTTCCTGAAGTGGATGGTTGGGGATTATTTGCCTCATTATATTGGAATGGCCTTTCAGCACAGTTTTGAGGATTTGGATCACTCAGTGTATGATACCTATTTGAGGTGCTAATTTCAGTATATTCTTGGGGACTAGAATTTCTTACATTTTGGGTATGTTCTCGAGTCATATTTTCTACTGGTGTTCTCATATGGGGTGTTTGATTACTATACATCACTTGATCATTTGACCAATGGTTATTAGGCGATGGTCTATAATGATTGTATTGATCACGTGGATTCCTATCCCTGTTGTGATGATGAAAATTTCTTTCATCTCTCACATAACCATAATTGTTTGTATTAGATGGGCCATTGTGGGACCAATTCTGATAAGGTGCCTGATGTTGTTCCTTCCTAGGTTTTGGTTGATTATATGTATTCTGTCTATAGTCTCTGTCATGATAATTCGATACTTGTCTATTATAATTTCCGTTATTATAATTACCCGAATTTTTCTTGTTATTATTATTGTTGTTATTTTTATTTTTGTTTTTATGATGACTAACCACTGTCCATCTACCATCATAATATTGATTGTTGGTAGGTGTGACTGGTGTCATCAGATTTTCTTCCTCTGAATGCTCGTTAGAATTAGATGTTTCTGTCTGTATTTTCTTTCTATTATAAGTGTAGATTTCACCTTTGAGGTAATCCTCATTGTCCCTGGCTAATTTTCGATTTTTATTTTCCATAAGTTCTTTCTGATAATTATCTGTTTTTTGCAAAACCATATAATTAAACTCTTCGTATTGTTTAGTAGATTTATATTTGTCTAGGCTTTGTTGGACTACTTCTATTTCCTTAGATATTTTTTCAACTAGAGATTTCCGATAGGAAATCAGAATTTTCATAAGAGATATTGAACAAATGGTTAATGTGTCCTCCCACTTTGTGTTTAATGATTGGTCATCCTTAAATGAGCAATTCTTAAGAATTCTTAACCCCCTAGGGACTTGGTTGGCATCCACATATTTTTGGAGCATCTCTGCATCTAACCAGTGTCTACATTCATCATTTATAAGGTCTTCTAATTTTGCGAATAAAGTATGAATTGGCAGATGATCAATAGATGCGTCTTCACTAGGGGCCACATTTGTGGATCCTACATGTGAAACTAATAATAGTCTCTTATTATGTCTTTCGTTAATAGAAAGCATATTTAGAAATTTCTACAAAAGTGGTGGATCTAAAAAGTTATTTTATTTTATTTTAAACTTTTATACCTATCTAATTGTATTTTGGTCAATGTACTAATGTCACACTACTGTTATGTGTCAGTGGATAAGAAATATATATATTATTTCAGTGATTATTTGTTATGTGATTAATTAATATTTTATAAAACAGTGCTCAGATATATTATTCCAATATATCAAGTGAAAGTTATTCTTTCTACCAATTTAGTGATACTAAATATTTTATAAAAGACAATGTGAGTGACTAAAACCTAAAATATGATTCATGTGTTTTTATAAATTTCTCACAAACTTTTACCCAAGATGTGGATCTTTCCACGCAAGAGTCACTAGAGAGGGAGGGATAAAATAAAGACAGCCAATTCCTGCTGAAAATAATCCACACCCAAAATAAAGTTTAATGAAAACATGAGCAGAAGATTCAAACTGAAACCACTGCCTGAAGTACTTTTCTACCAAAAACTGCTTCAGAAGAAGAAAACACATCAAAATGGTAGAATTTAGTAAAAGTATGCAAAGAGGACCAAGTTGCTGCTTTGCAAATCTGATCAACCGAAGCTTCATTCCTAAACGCCCAGGAAGTAGAAACTGACCTAGTAGAATGAGCTGTAATCCTTCGAGGCGGAGTTTTACCCGACTCGACATAGGCATGATGAAATAAAGATTTCAACCAAGATGCCAAAGAAATGGCAGAAGCTTTCTGGCCTTTTCTAGAACCGGAAAAGATGACAAATAGACTAGAAGTCTTTCGGAAAGACTTAGTAGCTTCAACATAATAGTACAAAGCTCTAACAGCATCCAAAGAATGCAATGATTTCTCCTTAGAATTCATAGGATTAGGACATAATGAAGGAACCACAATTTCTCTACTAATGTTGTTAGAATTCACAACCTTAGGTAAAAAAAATTCAAAAGAAGTTTGCAGCACCGCCTTATCCTGATGAAAAATCAGAAAAGGAGACTCACAAGAAAGAGCAGATAATTCAGAGACTCTTCTGGCAGAAGAGATGGCCAAAAGAAACAAACTTTCCAAGAAAGTAATTTAATGACCAAAGAATACATGGGTTCAAAAGGAGGAGCTTGAAGAGCCCCCAGAACCAAATTCAAACTCCAAGGAGGAGAAATTGACTTAATGACAGGTTTTATACGAACCAAAGCTTGTATAAAACAATGAATATCAGGAAGATTAGCAATCTTTCTATGAAAAAGAACAGAAAGAGCAGAGATTTGTCCTTTCAAGGAACTTGCGGAAAAACCTTTATCTAAACCATCCTGAAGAAACTGTAAAATTCTCGGTATTCAAAAAGAATGCAAAGAAAAATGATGAGAAAGACACTAAGAAATATAAGTCTTCCAGACTCTATAATATATCTCTCTAGATACAGATTTACGAGCCTGTCACATAGTATTAATCACAGAGTCAGAGAAACCTCTTTGACCAAGAATCAAGCGTTCAAACTCCATACCTTAAAATTTAAGGATTTGAGATCCTGATGGAAGGAAGGACCTTGCGACAGAAGGTCTGGTCTTAACGGAAGAGTCCACAGCTGGCAAGAGGCCATCCGGACAAGATCCGCATACCAAAACCTGTGAGGCCATGCTGGAGCTACCAGCAGGACAAACGAGCATTCCTTTAGAATCTTGGAGAATACTCTTGGAAGAAGAACTAGAGGCGGAAAGATATAGGCAGGATGATACTTCCAAGGAAGTGATAATGCATCCACTGCCTTCGCCTGAGGATCCCGGGATCTGGACAGATACCAGGGAAGTTTCTTGTTTAGATGAGAAGCCATCAGATCTATTTCTGGGAGTTCCCACATTTGAACAATCTGAAGAAATACCTCTGGGTGAAGAGACCATTCGCCCGGATGCAACGTTTGGCGACTGAGATAATCCGCTTCCCAATTGTCTATACCTGGGATATGAACCGCAGAGATTAGACAGGAGCTGGATTCCGCCCAAATCAAAATTCGAGATACTTCTTCCATAGCCAGAGGACTGTGAGTCCCTCCTTGATGATTGATGTATGCCACAGTTGTGACATTGTCTATCTGAAAACAAATGAACAACTCTCTCTTCAGAAGAGGCCAAGACTGAAGAGCTCTGAAAATTGCACGGAGTTCCAAAATATTGATCGGTAATCTCACCTCCTGAGATTCCCAAACCCCTTGTGCCGTCAGAGACCCCCACACAGCTCCCCAACCTGTAAGACTTGCATCTGTTGAGATTATAGTCCAGGTCGGAAGAACAAAGAAGCCCCCTGAACTAAACGATGGTGATCTGTCCACCACGTCAGAGAGTGTCGTATAATCGGTTTAAAGATATTAATTGAGATATCTTTGTGTAATCCCTGCACCATTGGTTCAGCATACAGAGCTGAAGAGGTCGCATGTGAAAACGAGCAAAGGAGATCGCATCCGATGCAGCAGTCATAAGACCTAAAATTTCCATGCATAAGGCTACCAAAGGGAATGATTGTGACTGAAGGTTTTGACAAGCTGATATCAATGTTAGACTTCTCTTGTCTGACAAAGACAGAGTCATAGACACTGAATCTATCTGGAAACCTAAAAAGGTTACCCTTGTCTGAGGAATCAATGAACTTTTTGGTAAATTGATCCTCCAACCATGATTTTGAAGAAACAACACAAGTCGATTCGTATGAGATTCTGCGAAAATGTGAAGACTGAGCAAGTACCAAGATATCGTCCAAAAAAAGGAAATACCAATACCCTGTTCTCTGATTACAGACAGAAGGGCACCGAGAACCTTTGAAAAAATTATTGGAGCTGATGCTAGGCCAAACGGTAGAGCCACAAAACTGGTAATGCTTGTCTAAAAAGAGAATCTCAGAAACTAAAAGTGATCTGGATGAATCGGAATATGCAGATATGCATCCTGTAAATCTATTGTAGACATATAATGCCCTTGCTAAACAAAAGGCAGGATAGTCCTACAGTTACCATCTTGAATGTTGGTATCCTTACATAACGATTCAATATTGATAGATCCGGAACTGGTCTGAAGGAATTGACCTTCTTTGGTACAATGAAGAGATAGAATAAAACCCCAGCCCCTGTTCCAGAACTGGAACTGGCATAATTACTCCAGCCAACTCTAGATCTGAAACACATTTCAGAAATGCTGAGCCTTTGCTGGGTTTACTGGGACACGGGAAAGAAAAAAAAAAAAATCTCTTTGCAGGAGGCCTTAACTTGAAGCCAATTCTGTACCTTTCTGAAACAATGTTCTGAAACCAGAGATTGTGAACGGAATTGATCCAAATTTCTTTGAAGAAAACGTAATCTGCCCCATACCAGCTGAGCTGGAATGAGGGCCGCACCTTCATGGGTACTTAGGAGCTGGCTTTGGGTTTCTATAAGGCTTGGATATATTCCAAACTGGAAATGGTTTCCAAACTGATACCGCTCCTGAGGATGAAGGATCAGGCTTTTGTTCCTTGTTGTGAGGAAAGGAACGAAAACGATTATTAGACCTAAATTTACCTTAGATTTTTTATCCTTTGGTAAAAAAGTTCCCTTCCCTCCAGTAACAGTTGAGATAATAGAATCCAACTGAGAACCGAATAATTTATTACCCTGGAAAGAAAGGGATAGCAAAGTAGACTTAGAAGACATATCAGCATTCCAAGTTTTAAGCCATAAAGCTCTTCTAGCTAAAATAGCTAGAGACATATACCTGACATCAACTCTAATGATATCAAAGATGGTATCACAAATAAAATTATTAGCATGTTATAGAATAATAATAATGCTATAAAATTATGATCTGCTACTTGTTGCGCTAAAGCTTCTAACCAAAAAGTTGAAGCTGCAGCAACATCCGCTAAAAATATAGCAGGAGTAGAGACAGCCCCATTAACCTTAGGGATTTTGTCTCAAAAATTCTAATCTGTCAGATGGCACAGGATATAATTGCTTAAAACGTTTTAGAAGGAGTAAATGAATTACCCAAATTATTCCATTCCCTGGAAATTACTTCAGAAATAGCATCAGGGAGAGAAAACACTTCTGGAATAACTACAGGAGATTTAAAAACCTTATTTAAACGTTTAGATTTAGTATCAAGAGGACCAGAATCCTCTATTTCTAATGCAATTAAGACTTCTTTAAGTAAAGAACGAATAAATTCCATCTTGAACAAATACGAAGATTTATCAGCATCAACCTCTGAGACAGAAACCTCTGAACCAGAAGAACCATTATCAGTATTAGAATGATGATGTTCATTTAAAAATTCATCTGAAAAAAGAGAAGTTTTAAAAGACTTTTATGTATACTAGAAGGAGAAATAACAGACATAGCCTTCTTAATGGATTTAAAAATAAAATCTCTTATGTTATCAGGAACACTCTGAAAATTAGATGTTGACGGAACAGCAACAGGTAATGTAACAGTACTAAAGGAAATTTTATCTGCATTAACAAGTTTGTCATGACATGCAATACAAACAACAGCTGGAGAAACAGATACCAAAAGTTTATAGCAGATACAGCACCGGACAGCGATTTTCCTGAAGTATCTTCTGACTCAGTTGCAACGTGGAACATCTTGCAATATGTAATAGAAAAAACAACATATAAAGCAAAATTGATCAAATTCCTTAAATGACAGTTTCAGGAATGGGAAAAAAATGCCAGTGAACAAGCTTCTAGCAACCAGAAGCAATAAATAATGAGACTTAAATAATGTGGAGACAAAAATGACGCCCATATTTTTTAGCGCCAAATAAGACGCCCACATTATTTGGCGCCTAAATGCTTTTGGCGCCAAAAATGACGCCACATCCGGAACGCCGACACTTTTGACGCAAAAAAAACGTCAAAAAATGACGCAACTTCCGGCGACACGTATGACGCCGGAAACAGAAAAAAAAATTTGCGCCAAAAAAGTCCGCGCCAAGAATGACGCAATAAAATGAAGCATTTTCAGCCCCCGCGAGCCTAACAGCCCACAGGGAAAAAGTCAAATTTTTTAAGGTAAGAAAAAATGATTGATTCAAATTAGGGTTGCACCGATACCATTTTTTTTATGACCGAGTACAAGTACCGATACTTGTTTTCAAATACTCGCCGATACCAATTACCGATACTTTTTTTTTAATGTCATGTGCCAGTTTACTAAGCACAATACAGACTAATTATTTAAAGGGACAGTCAAGTCCCAAAAAAACTTTCATGATTTAAAAAGGGCATGCAATTTTAAACAACTTCCCAATTTACTTTTATCTCCAATTTTGCTTTGTTCTTTTGGTATTCTTAGTTGAAGGCTAAAACTAGGAGGTTCATATGCTAATTTCTTAGACCTTGAAGACTGCCTCTAATCTGAATACATTTTGACCACTAGAGGTCATGCACGTAAAGTGACCTAGGACTGAGCACTGATTGGCTAAACTGCATGTCTGTCAAAAGAACTGAAATAAGGGGCAGTCAGCAGAAGCTTAGATACAAGATAATTACAGAGGTAAAAAGTATATTAATATAACTGTGTTGGTTGTGCAAAACTGGGGAATGGGTAATAAAGGGATTATCTTTCTTTTTAAACAACAAAAATTCTGGTGTTGACTGTCCCTTTAAGATTCCTTCTTTATAATTATAAAGGACTGTAATTCAAAAGACATTATGAAATAATAAAAACGTTCACTGAACATGTTTATAAATAAAAAATATTACAATAAAATATTACATTTAAAGGGGTGATGCAATTGGGTTGTTGGGCTGTTATATAACATCATTCTGACATATGTATGGAGGTTCAACTCTAATTTGAACAGTCTTTCACTTTCCACACTATTGCATGGTGCAGAAAGATATTTTTGGGCTATTTTAGCCAGAGCTGGAAATCTTTTTATTAACTGCCCAGTTCTTCAGGGGTTTGTCTGAACGAGGTACAGTGATCTCTCCTACAATAATACAAATAAGAGCAATTTGTATTGGCAGAACAGTAGTAAACAATTTTTTTTAGTTTAGTCTCCACTCCAGTTTAAAATGAAATGGGAACATGCAGTTTGAAAAAACACCACAAGATAGCATATGGTTAGGAAGTGGAGGTATCGGTTTAAGTATCGGTGCTTTTGCACGAGTACAAGTACTCATGCAAATACTTGGTATCGGTACCGATACCGATACTAGTATCGGTATCGGTGCAACCCTAATTCAAATGCATTATCCCAAATATGAAACTGACTGTCTGAAAATAAGGAATGTTGAACATCCTGAGTCAAGGCAAATAAATGTTTGAATACATATATTTAGAACTTTATAAAAAAGTGCCTAACCATAGCTTAGAGTGTCACAGAAAATAAGCTTACTTACTTACCCCAGGACACTCATCTACATGTTGTAGAAAGCCAAACCAGTACTGAAACGAAAATCAGCAGAGGTAATGGTATATATATAAGAGTATATCGTCGATCTGAAAAGGGAGTTAAGAGATGAATCTCTACGACCGATAACAGAGAACCTATGAAATAGACCCCGTAGAAGGAGATCATTGCATTCAAATAGGCAATACTCTCCTCACATCCCTCTGACATTCACTGCACGCTGAGAGGAAAACCGGGCTCCAACCTGCTGCGGAGCGCATATCAACGTAGAATCTAGCACAAACTTACTTCACCACCTCCATAGGAGGCAAAGTTTGTAAAACTGATTTGTGGGTGTGGTGAGGGGTGTATTTATAGGCATTTTAAGGTTTGGGAAACTTTGCCCCTCCTGGTAGGAATGTATATCCCATACGTCACTAGCTCATGGACTCTTGCTAATTACATGAAAGAAAATGCAAACAGCATAGCCCTCTGATAAAGAAAAAAGGCAAGAGGCATATAGGAATGGGGTCTTAAATAATGAAAATATTTGGCGCCAAGTATGACGCACACAAACAGAAAAAAAAATGTTGGCGCCAATAACGTCCGGAAATGACACACTCGTGTCACAGATGACGCAACCTTGTGAAAGACTCAGCGACAACTAAGACGCCGGAAATGACGAATTGTTTGAACGAACGTAACTTTGCACAAAAAAATCTCGCGCCAAGAATGACGCAATAAACTTTGGCATTTTGTGCCCTTGCGAGCCTAATTCTGCCCGCGAATTTAAAAGACGGTCAATTTGAAAAAAAGAGACTAAACCCCAGGTAAAAAATACATTTTCCTAAAAAATGCATTTCCCAGATATGAAACTGACAGTCTGCAAAAGGAAATATACTGAAAACCTGAATCATGGCAAATATAAGTACAATACATATATTTAGAACTTTATATATATACATAAAGTGCCAAACCATAGCTGAGAGTGTCTTAAGTAATGAAAACATACTTACCAAAAGACACCCATCCACATATAGCAGATAGCCAAACCAGTACTGAAACGGTTATCAGTAGAGGTAATAGAATATTAGAGTATATCTTCGATCTGAAAAGGGAGGTAGGAGATGAATCTCTACGACCGATAACAGAGAACCTATGAAATAGATCCCTGTGAGGAAAACCATTGCATTCAATAGGTGATACTCCCTTCAAATCCCTTTGACATTCACTGTACTCTGAGAGGAATCGGGCTTCAAAATGCTGAGAAGCGCATATCAAAATAGAAATCTTAGCACAAACTTACTTCACCACCTCCATAGGAGGCAAAGTTTGTAAAAAACATAATTTATGCTTACCTGATAAATTTATTTCTCTTGTAGTGTATCCAGTCCACGGATCATCCATTACTTGTGGGATATTCTCCTTCCCAACAGGAAGTTGCAAGAGGATCACCCACAGCAGAGCTGCTATATAGCTCCTCCCCTAACTGTCATATCCAGTCATTCGACCGAAAACAAACAGAGAAAGGAGAAACCATAGGGTGCAGTGGTGACTGTAGTTCAATTAAAATTTAGACCTGCCTTAAAAGGACAGGGCGGGCTGTGGACTGGATACACTACAAGAGAAATAAATTTATCAGGTAAGCATAAATTATGTTTTCTCTTGTTAAGTGTATCCAGTCCACGGATCATCCATTACTTGTGGGATACCAATACCAAAGCTAAAGTACACGGATGATGGGAGGGACAAGGCAGGATTAAGCGGAAGGAACCACTGCCCGAAGAACCTTTCTCCCAAAAACAGCCTCCGAAGAAGCAAAAGTATCAAATTTGTAAAATTTTGAAAAAGTGTGAAGCGAAGACCAAGTCGCAGCCTTGCAAATCTGTTCAACAGAGGCCTCATTTTTTAAGGCCCATGTGGAAGCCACAGCTCTAGTAGAATGAGCTGTAATCCTTTCAGGAAGCTGCTGTCCAGCAGTCTCATAGGCTAGGCGTATTACGCTCCAAAGCCAAAAGGACAGAGAGGTTGCCGAAGCTTTTTGACCTCTCCTCTGTCCAGAGTAAACGACAAACAGGGAAGATGTTTGATGAAAATCCTTAGTAGCTTGTAAGAAAAACTTCAAGGCACGGACTACGTCCAGATTATGTAAAAGACGTTCCTTCTTTGAAGGAGGATTAGGACACAATGATGGAACAACAATCTCTTGATTGATATTCTTGTTAGAAACCACCTTAGGTAAAAACCCAGGTTTGGTACGCAGAACTACCTTATCTGCATGAAAAATCAGATAAGGAGAATCACATTGTAAGGCAGATAGCTCAGAGACCCTCCGAGCCGAGGAAATAGCCATCAAAAACAGAACTTTCCAAGATAAAAGTTTAATATCAATGGAATGAAGGGGTTCAAACGGAACTCCTTGAAGAACTTTAAGAACCAAGTTTAAGCTCCATGGAGGAGCAACAGGTTTAAACACAGGCTTAATTCTAACCAAAGCCTGGCAAAATGCCTGAACGTCTGGAACCTCTGTCAGACGCTTGTGCAAAAGAATAGACAGAGCAGAAATCTGTCCCTTTAAGGAACTAGCTGATAATCCTTTGTCCAAGCCCTCTTGGAGAAAAGACAATATTCTAGGAATCCTAACCTTACTCCATGAGTAATTCTTGGATTCACACCAATAAGGATATTTACTCCATATCTTGTTGTAGATTTTCCTGGTAACAGGCTTTCGTGCCTGTATTAAGGTATCAATGACTGACTCAGAGAAGCCACGCTTTGATAGAATCAAGCGTTCAATCTCCATGCAGTCAGTCTCAGAGAAATTAGATTTGGATGATTGAAAGGACCTTGTGTCAGAAGGTCCTGTCTTAGAGGCAGAGTCCATGGTGGAAAGGATGACATGTCCACTAGGTCTGCATACCAAGTCATGCGTGGCCACGCAGGTGCTATCAGAATCACCGATGCTCTCTCCTGTTTGATTTTGGCAGTCAGTCGAGGGAGCAGAGGAAACGGTGGAAACACATAAGCCAGGTTGAAGAACCAAGGCGCTGCTAGAGCATCTATCAGCGTCGCTTCTGGGTCCCTGGACCTGGATCCGTAACAAGGGAGCTTGGCGTTCTGGCGAGACGCCATGAGATCCAACTCTGGTTTGCCCCAACGATGAATCAATTGAGCAAACACCTCCGGATGGAGTTCCCACTCCCCCGGATGGAAAGTCTGACGACTTAGAAAATCCACCTCCCAGTTCTCCACGCCTGGGATATGGATTGCTGACAGGTGACAAGAGTGGGACTCTGCCCAGCGAATTATCTTGGAAAATTCTAACATCGCTAGGGAGCTCCTGGTTCCCCCTTGATGGTTGATGTAAGCCACAGTCGTGATGTTGTCCGACTGAAATCTGATGAACCTCAGTGTTGCTAACTGAGGCCAAGCCAGAAGAGCATTGAATATCGCTCTTAACTCCAGAATATTTATTGGAAGGAGTTTCTCCTCCTGAGTCCACGATCCCTGTGCCTTCAGGGAGTTCCAGACTGCACCCCAACCTAGAAGGCTGGCATCTGTTGTTACAATTGTCCAATCTGGCCTGCGAAAGGTCATACCCTTGGACAGGTGGACCCGAGACAACCACCAGAGAAGAGAATCTCTGGTCTCTTGATCCAGATTTAGTAGAGGGGACAAATCTGTGTAATCCCCATTCCACTGACTCAGCATGCATAACTGCAGCGGTCTGAGATGTAGGCGCGCAAATGGCACTATGTCCATTGCCGCTACCATTAAGCCGATTACCTCCATACACTGAGCCACCGAAGGGCGCGGAATGGAGTGAAGAACACGGCAAGCATTTAGAAGTTTTGATAACCTGGACTCCGTCAGGTAAATTTTCATTTCTACAGAATCTATAAGAGTCCCTAAGAAGGAGACTCTTGTGAGTGGGGATAGGGAACTCTTTTCCTCGTTCACTTTCCACCCGTGCAACCTCAGAAATGCCAGAACTATCTCTGTATGAGACTTGGCAACTTGAAAGTTTGACGCCTGTATCAGGATGTCGTCTAGATTCGGAGCTACCGCTATGCCTCGCGGTCTTAGAACCACCAGAAGTGAGCCCAGAACCTTTGTAAAGATTCTCGGGGCTGTAGCCAACCCGAAGGGAAGAGCTACAAATTGGTAATGCCTGTCTAGAAAGGCAAACCTTAGAAACCGATGATGGTCTTTGTGAATCGGTATGTGAAGGTAGGCATCCTTTAGGTCCACTGTGGTCATGTACTGACCCTCTTGGATCATGGGTAGGATGGTCCGAATAGTTTCCATTTTGAAAGATGGAACTCTGAGGAATTTGTTTAAGATCATTAGATCCAAAATTGGTCTGAAGGTTCCCTCTTTTTGGGAACCACAAACAGATTTGAATAAAAACCCTGTCCTTGTTCCGTCCGCGGAACTGGATGGATCACTCCCATAATTAGGGGGTCTTGCACACAGTGTAGGAATGCCTCTTTCTTTATCTGATTTGCAGATAGCCTTGAAAGATGAAATCTCCCTTGTGGAGGGGAAGCTTTGAAGTAAAGAAGATATCCCTGAGATATGATCTTGAACATCTCTTGCCCATGCCTGGGTGAAGAGAGAAAGTCTGCCGCCTACTAGATCCGTCGCCGGATAGGGGGCCGTTCCTTCATGCTGTCTTAGAGGCAGCAGCAGGCTTTCTGGCCTGCTTGCCTTTGTTCCAGGACTGGTTAGGTTTCCAGGCCTGCTTAGATTGAGCAAAAGTTCCCTCTTGCTTTGAAGCGGAGGAAGTTGATGCTGCACCTGCCTTGAAATTTCGAAAGGCACGAAAATGTTGGAATGTTGAGTAATTTAGACTTCGAAGTCACGTCAGCTGACCAGGATTTAAGCCATAGTGCCCTACGCGCCTGGATGGCGAATCCGGAATTCTTAGCCGTTAGTTTAGTCAAATGAACAATGGCATCAAAAACAAATGAGTTAGCTAGCTTAAGTGTTCTAAGCTTGTCAATAATTTCAGTCAATGGAGCTGTATGGATGGCCTCTTCCAAGGCCTCAAACCAGAATGCCGCCGCGGCCGTGACAGGTGCTATGCATGCAAGGGGCTGTAAAATAAAACCTTGTTGAATAAACATTTTCTTAAGGTAACCCTCCAATTTTTTATCCATTGGATCTGAAAAAGCACAACTGTCCTCAACCGGGATAGTGGTACGCTTTGCTAAAGTAGAAACTGCTCCCTCCACCTTAGGGACCGTCTGCCATAAGTCCTGTGTAGTGGCGTCTATTGGAAACATTTTTCTAAATATAGGAGGTGGGGAAAAAGGCACACCCGGTCTATCCCACTCCTTGCTAATAATTTCTGTAAGCCTTTTAGGTATAGGAAAAACATCAGTACACACCGGCACCGCATAGTATTTATCCAGCCTACACAATTTCTCTGGTACTGCAACTGTGTTACAGTCATTCAGAGCAGCTAATACCTCCCCAAGCAATACACGGAGGTTCTCAAGCTTAAATTTAAAATTAGAAATCTCTGAATCAGGTTTCCCCGAATCAGAGACGTCACCCACAGACTGAAGCTCTCCGTCCTCATGATCTGCATATTGTGACGCAGTATCAGACATGGCCCTTACAGCATCTGCGCGCTCTGTATTTCTCCTAACCCCAGAGCAATCGCGCTTGCCTCTTAATTCAGCCAAACTGGATAATACCTCTGACAGGGTATTATTCATGATTGCAGCCATGTCCTGCAAGGTAATCTCTATGGGCGTCCCTGATGCAATTGACGCCATATTAGCGTGCATCCCCTGAGCGGGAGGCGAAGGGTCTGACACGTGGGGAGAGTTAGTCAGCATAACTTCCCCCTCGTCAGAATCTTCTGGTGATATTTCTTTTATAGTTAAAGACTGATCTTTACTGTTTAAGGTGAAATCAATACATTTAGTACACATTCTCCTATGGGGCTCCACCATGGCTTTCAAACATAATGAACAAGTTGTTTCCTCTGTGTCAGACATGTTTAAACAGACTAGCAATGAGACTAGCAAGCTTGGAAAACACTTTAAACAAGTTTACAAGCAATATAAAAAACGTTACTGCACCTTTAAGAAACACAAATTTTTGCCAAAATTTGAAATAACAGTGAAAAAAGGCAGTTAAACTAACAAAATTTTTACAGTGTATGTAACAAGTTAGCAGAGCATTGCACCCATTTGCAAATGGATGATTAACCCCTTAATACCAAACACAGAATAATAACTGACAAAAACGTTTTTTTTTTGTTTGTTTTGTTTTTTAAAAATAGTCACAACAACTGCCACGGCTCTACTGTGGCTTGTTACCTCCCTCAAAAACGACTTTCAAGCCTTTTGAGCCCTCCAGAGATATCCTGGATCATGCAGGAAGAAGCTGGATGTCTGTGTCTGTAATTTTTGCTGCACAAAAAAACCCCTCCCACTCATATTACAACAGTGGAAAGTCAGGAAACTGTTACTAGGCAAAATTCAAGCCAGCCATGTGGAAAAAAACTAGGCCCCAATAAGTTTTATCACCAAATACATATAAAAACGATTAAACATGCCAGCAAACGTTTTATATTACATTTTTATAAGAGTATGTATCTCTATTAATAAGCCTGATACCAGTAGCTCTCACTGCATTTAAGGCTTTACTTACATTAGTTCAGTATCAGCAGCATTTTCTAGCAAATTCCATCCCTAGAAATATATTAACTGCACATACCTTATTGCAGGAAAACCTGCACGCCATTCCCTCTCTGAAGTTACCTCACTCCTCAGAATATGTGAGAACAGCCATGGATCTTAGTTACTTCTGCTAAGATCATAGAAAACGCAGGCAGATTCTTCTTCTAAATACTGCCTGAGATAAACAGTACACTCCGGTACCATTTAAAAATAACAAACTTTTGATTGAAGAATAAACTAAGTATAAAACACCACACTCCTCTTACGCCCTCCATCTTGGTTGAGGCTTGCAAGAGAATGACTGGATATGACAGTTAGGGGAGGAGCTATATAGCAGCTCTGCTGTGGGTGATCCTCTTGCAACTTCCTGTTGGGAAGGAGAATATCCCACAAGTAATGGATGATCCGTGGACTGGATACACTTAACAAGAGAAACTAAATATATGCTTACCTGATAAATTACTTTCTTTTACGATATGACGAGTCCACGGATTTCATCCTTACTTGTGGGATATTAACCTCCTGCTAACAGGAAGTGGCAAAGAACACCACAGCAGAGCTGTATATATAGCCCCTCCCTTCCCCTCCACCCTCAGTCATTCGGCCGAAGGTATAGGAAGAGAAAAGGAAAGGCTAAAAAGGTGCAGAGGTAACTGAAGTTTACAAAAAATATAAAGAAAAAAAATGTCTTAAAAAGAACAGGGTGGGCCATGGACTCGTCATATCGTAAATGAAAGTAATTTATCAGGTAAGCATAAATTTAGTTTTCTTTTACAAAGATATGACGAGTCCACGGATTTCATCCTTACTTGTGGGAAACCAATACCAAAGCAATAGGACACGGATGAAAGGGAGGGACAAGACAGGAACCTAAACGTAAGGCACCACTGCTTGAAGAACCTCTCTCCCAAAGATAACCTCAGAAGAAGCAAAAGTATCAAATTTTTAAATTTTGGAAAAAGTGTGAAGGGACGACCAAGTCGCAGCCTTACAAATCTGTTCAACAGATGCATTGTTTTTAAAAGCCCATGTGGAAGCCACAGCCCTAGTAGAATGAGCGGTAATTCTTTCAGGAGGCTGCTGTCCAGCAGTCTCATATGCCAGGCGAATGATACTTCTCAGCCAAAAAGAAAGAGAGGTAGCCGTAGCTTTCTGACCGCTACGCTTTCCAGAATAAACAATGAATAATGAAGATGATTGACGGAAATCCTTAGTTGACCACGTCCAAATTATGTAACAGACGCTCCTTCTAGAAGAAGGATTAGAACACAAGGAAGGAACAACAATTTCCTGATTAATATTCTTATTCGAAACAACCTTAGTAAGGAACCCAGGTTTGGTACGTAAAACCACCTTATCAGAATGAAATATGAGATAAGGCGAATCACACTGTAATGCTGAAAGCTCAGAAACTCTTTGAGCAGAAGAAATAGCAACCAAAAACAGAACTTTCCAAGATAATAGTTTAATATCTATGGAATGCATAGGTTCAAACGGACCCCCTTGCAGAACTCGAAGAACTAAATTCAAACTCCAGGGAAGAGTAATAGGTCTAAATACAGACTTCATTCTAGATAGAGCCTGACAAAAAGACTGAAGATCTGATACATTTGCCAAACGTTTGTGAAACAGAATTGACAAAGCTGAAATTTGTCCTTTTAAGGAACTTGCTGATAACCCTTTCTCCAATCCTTCTTGGAGAAAAGACAAAATCCTAGGAATCCTAACTTTACTCCATGAGTAACCCTTGGATTCACATCAATAAAGATATTTACGCCATATCTTATGATAGATTTTTCTAGTGACAAGTATTGATAACTGAATCAGAGAATCCTCGCTTCGATAAAATCAAGCATTCAATCTCCACGCAGTCAGTTGCAGAGAAATTAGATTTGGATGTTGGAAAGGACCTTGAATGAGAAGGTCCTGTCTCAACGGAAGTTTCCATGGTGGCAGAGATGACATGTCCACTAGATCTGCAAACCAAGTCCTGCGAGGCCACGCAGGCGCTATCAGGATCACTGAAGCTCTCTCCAGTTTGATTCGAGCAATCACGCGTGGGAGGAGAGGAAACAGCGGAAACACATAAGCTAGGCTGAACTACCAAGGTACTGCCAAGGCATCTATCAGTTCGGCCTGAGGATCCCTTGACCGGGATCCGTATCTTGGAAGCTTGGCATTCTGACGAGATGCCATCAAATCCAATTCCAGGCTGCGCCATCTGAGAATCAATGAGGCAAATACCTCCGGGTGAAGTTCCCACTCCCCCGGATGAAAAGTCTGTCAACTTAGAAAATCTGCTTCCCAGTTCTCTACTCCTGGGATGTAGATCGCTGACAGATGACAAGAGTGGGCCTCTGTCCAACTGATTATCGTGGATACTTCTATCATCACTAAGGAACTCCTTGTTCCCCCCTGATGATTGACATTTGCCACAGTCGTTATGTTGTACGACTGGAATCTGATGAATTTGGCCGAAGCCAACTGAGGCCACGCCTGAAGCGCATTGAATATTGCCCTAAGTTCCAAAATATTGATTGGAAGTAGAGACTCCACTTGAGCCCAAACACCCTGAGCCTTCAGGAAATTCCAAACTGCACCCAAGCCCAGAAGGCTGGCATCTGTTGTCACTATCACCCATGAGGGTCTGCGGAAACAAGTCCCCTGGGACAGATGATCCGGCGACAACCACCAAAGAAGAGAGTTTCTGGTCTCTTGATCCAGAATTATCTTTGGAGATAAATCCGCATAATCCACCATTCCACTGACCGAGCATGCACAGTTGCAGTGGTCTGAGATGAAAGCGAGCAAACGGAACGATGTCCATTGCCGCTACCATTAATCCGATTACCTACATACCCTGAGCCACTGATGGCCGAGGAATGGACAGAAGTGCTCGGCAAGTATTCAAAATCTTTGATTTTCTGACCTCCGTCAGAAATACTTTCATGGCTACCGAGTCTATCAGAGTTTCCAAGAAAGGAACCCTTGTCTGTGGAACAAGTGAACTCTTCTCTATGTTCACCTTCCAGCTGTGAGTTCTCAGAAAAGACAACACTGTGTACGTGTGAGATTTTGTCAGATGATATGTTGACGCCTGAATTCAGAATATCATCCAGATAAGGCGCCACCGCTATCCCTTGCGGTCTGAGAACCGCCAAAAGAGACCCTAGAACCTTTGTGAAGATTCTGGGTGCTGTGGCCAACCCGAAAGGAAGAGCCACGAACTGATAATGTTTGTCCAAGAAGGCAAACCTTAGAAATTTGATTAGACACTTGAGGTCCAAAATGGGTCTGAACGTTCCCTCTTTTTTGGGGACCACAAATAGGTTTGAGTAAAACCCCTGTCCCTGTTCCAATTTTGGAACAGGACAGATTACTCCCATAGTAAAAAGGTATTTTATACAGCATAAGAACGCCTCTCTCTTTATCTGGTTTGCAGATCATTTTGAAAGATGAAATCTCCCTCTTGGGAGAAAATCCTTGAATTCCAATTGATAACCGTGGGTCACTATTTCTAGTGCCCAGGAATCCTGAACATCTCTTGCCCAAGCCTGAGCAAAGAAAGAAAGTCTGCCCCCTACTAGATCCGGTCCCGGATCGGGGGCCACCCCTTCATACTATCTTAGGACCAGCAGTGGGTTTTTGGATTGTTTACCCTTATTCCAGTTCAGATTGGGTCTCCAGACTGACTTAGATTGGGAAAAATTCCCTTCCTGCTTTGTGGAAGAAGTAGTGAGGGGTCCTCCTTTAAAGTTCCGAAAGGAACGAAAATTATTCTGTTTACCCCTCATTTTAACCGACCTATCCTGAGGTAGGGCATGGCCCTTACCTCCTGTAATATCAGAAATGATCTCCTTCAATTCTGGCCCAAAAAGGGTCTTACCTTTAAAGGGAATAGCTAAAAGCTTATGTTTTGATGACACATCAGCAGACCAAGATTTGAGCCACAATGCTCTACGTGCTAAAATAGCAAATCCTGCATTTTTTGCCGCTAATTTAGCAATTTGAAAAGCGGCATCAGTAATAAAAGAATTAGCTAGCTTAAGAGCCTTAATTCTATCTAGAATGTCAACTAATAGAGTCTCAACCTTAAGAGACTCTTCTAGAGCCTCAAACCAAAAAGCTGCTGCAGTAGTTACTGGAACAATGCAAGCCGTAGGTTGTAAAAGAAATCCCTGATTAACAAATAATTTCTTTAGTAGACCCTCTAATTTCTTATCCATAGGGTCCTTGAAAGCACAACTATCCTCAATGGGTATAGTAGTACGCTTAGCTAGAGAAGATATAGCTCCCTCTACCTTAGGGACCGTTTGCTATGAGTCCCGAATGGTATCTGATATAGGAAACATTTTCTTAAAATTAGGAGAGGGAGAAAATGGTATACCTGGTCTATCCCATTCCTTACTAATAATTTCCGAAATTCTCTTAGGAACCGGAAAAACATCAGTGTAAGTAGGAACTTCCAAATATTTATCCATTTTAAACAATTTCTCTGGAGGAATCACAATAGGATCACAATCATCCAGAGTCGCTAAAACCTCCCTAAACAACAAGCGGAGGTGTTCAAGCTTAAATTTAAATGACATAGCATCCAAATCTGTCTGAGGCAAAACATTCCCTGAATCATAAATTTCACCCTCAGACAGTAATTCCCTGATCCCCACTGTGAGGGAACATCGGAAATAGCTAATAAAGCATCAGAGGATTCAGTATTTACATTAATACTTGACCTACTGCGTTTACCCTGCAACACTGGTAATTTAGACAATACCTCTGTAAGGGTAGTTGAC
Source organism: Bombina bombina (assembly GCF_027579735.1). Lineage (NCBI taxonomy): Eukaryota > Metazoa > Chordata > Amphibia > Anura > Bombinatoridae > Bombina > Bombina bombina. The sequence goes on from NC_069500.1 coordinate 1,305,474,618, forward strand.
ATCCCAGCGGCAGAACTTTTTTTCACTTTCTGCAATGAGATTTTTTTTGTGAAAAATTTTCTGCAGGCCATTTTTAAATAAAATTCAATTTTAAATTAGGCAGTTACACTAAAGCACTAGATCAATTGCAACATGTTAGTTAAATGGAGAATAAAGCAATATTTAAAGTTTTTAGCTGCAGACATAGTCTAACATAGAAGTAGTAATAAAAAAGGTGCATTGCTCATACAAACGTCTTACATTCAGATATAAAAACAGCTTTGCAGACAGTTAAAGGCTAGGGTATGGGCTTGAAACAATCTCTGAGAGCCAGTCAATCAATGCACTACTGCTTTGCAGTGCAGTGCTACTGCATATTTCACTGTTCACTTAAAGGGCCATAATACCCAAATGTTTAAACACTTGAAAGTGATGCAGCATAGCTGTAAAAAGCTGACTAGAAAATATCACCTGAACATCTCTATGTAAAAAAGAAAGATATTGTAAAGGATTTCTAAGCAGCATTTTAGTGTGTCTGTCCTGGGACAGCTTAGGGGATGAGCCTTGTGCACTATCATATTATTTCACCAATCAGGTAAAGGAAGCTTACTATGAAATCTCATGAGAGTTAAGTCAAATCTCATGAGATCACAGTAAGAGTTCATGACCTCAGCACTGCTGATAGGCTGCTGTTCATTTCTTCATTTTTTATTTTTATTTTTACCTGCAGCTGGGAGCAGGTGAAGTATAACTTTTTACACAGAACTTACTCTGCTGAGCTGAGGAAATTGTGAGGTAAAATATCTTCCTTTTTTACAGAGATGCTCAGGTGATATTTTCCTGTCAGATTTTTACAGTTATACTGCATCAGTTTCAAGTGATTTAGCATACGAGTATTATGTCCCTTTAAAACAGCACTTTGCTCTGGATTAACTGCGATAAGGAAAAACCTTACACAGACAGTGCAGCCAGAGAACAGCTCTGTTTGAAGAGAACAGCTCTGTTTGAAGAGAACAGCCTAATGTGGAGCAGCGCTGAAAAGTTAAATTGCTAACAATTCCTGCATGTATCTTGTTCTTTCTGCAGACATGCTGCATTTTCTGCGATGACATCTCAGATCACTGCATGTTCTGCCTTGGGGGTTGACATAACTGCAGCCATCTCCTGCAGAGTAAAAGGAATTAGACGCACTAGAAGTACTAGGCGTCGCTTGTGTGGGCATTAAAGGTTGTGACACTTGGGGAGAATTGGATGGCATATCCTGATTCTCTTCAGACTGAGAATCATCCTTAGGCACACTTACTTTTATTTAAAATGCTTTTTACATTGAAAAGCCCTTTCAGTACAAAAGTTACACAATGTTAGAGGGGGTTGCACAATAGCTTCTAAACACATAGAACAATGAGAAACCTCAATGTCAGACATGTTGAACAGACTAGTAATACCACAAAAGTCGTTTAAACACTTATTTATAACATAAAATAAACATTAGAAAAAACGTGTACTGTGCCTTTAAGAAAAGAAAAAGTGAATAATTTTTCCAAAATGCACAAAACACGTTAAATTATTCCCAAATTTAACTTAATATCATTGGTTAATCCAAAAATTACTGCACCCAGAAGCAAGGGCAGAAATAAGGCTTTAGAAGTACTTATATCAACATGTAGTCAAAAGATAGATAAAAATAGCTCTGCTGTGGCGTCTACCTGCCCCCAGGGTACTTTGAATAAAGTTTCCAACCCTTCAGACCAGCTACACAGTCCAGGAGCCACCGAGTTACTGTTTGCTGCTGCTAAGCCTGAAGGAAATGTGCCAAAATAGGCTCCGCCCCTTAAGGTCAAAAGTCGGAGTAGGCCCAAACAACACCGCATGGAAATGCAGTTTTGCACTAAAGTAAAAATACACACACAATACAACCCTCAAGCATAAAACCAATAAGTTTTAAGTGCCGAAAATAAAAAACATAAAACATCGTTTTTTATATTGTCTCCCATGTCACATAATGCCCAAATATCAACTAATGATAAATATAGGGACTCCTGTAACACCCCTCTTATTAAAATAAGTTTTACTGCTTACCCCATTCCCACACAGGGAAATAATGCCAGCCAGTTCTGATACACCAAGTCTCCTCCGAAAAAAAGGCTGCACATACCTTAATGCTGCTTGTAGCATGAAACTGGTCTCCACACTGAAGATGTCTCATGGTTACCTTCAGAAGTCTTGTGGGAACCAGTGTGGCTCTTAGTTACAAATGCTAAGATCATCAAACCTCAGGGCAGAAATCTTCTTCCATATCCCCCTGAGGAAAATAGTACGCACCGGTACCATTTAAAATAAAAAACTTCTTGATTGAAGAAACTAAAACTAACACCTCACTTTACCATGTCTTCCTAGTATAACACAGGCAAAGAGAATGACTGAGGGTGGAGGGGAACGGAGGTGCTATATATACAGCTCTGCTGTGGTGCTCTTTGCCACTTCCTGTTAGCAGGAGGTTAATATCCCACAAGTAAGGATGAAATCCGTAGACTTGTCATATCTTTGTAAAAGAAACTGAATTGTGGGTGTGGTGAGGGGTGTATTTATAGGCATTTTGAGGTTTTGGAAACTTTGCCCCTCCTGATAGGATTGTATATCCCATACGTCACTAGCTCATGGACTCTTGCCAATTACATGAAAGAAAAAACAATAATCTAAATAGCAGGGTAGAGCCTTAGCTCAGCTTTTCTATGGTTGGGGATTAAGACAAATTAAAGGGACAGCATACACCAATTTTCATAAAACTGCATGTAATAGACACTCACTACTATAAAGAATAATATGCACAGATGCTGATCTAAAAAACATAATTTATGTAAGAACTTACCTGATAAATTCATTTCTTTCATATTAGCAAGAGTCCATGAGCTAGTGACGTATGGGATATACATTCCTACCAGGAGGGGCAAAGTTTCCCAAACCTCAAAATGCCTATAAATACACCCCTCACCACACCCACAAATCAGTTTAACGCATAGCCAAGAAGTGGGGTGATAAGAAAAAAGTGTGAAAGCATAAAAAATAAGGAATTGGAATAATTGTGCTTTATACAAAAAATCATAACCACCACAAAAAGGGTGGGCCTCATGGACTCTTGCTAATATGAAAGAAATGAATTTATCAGGTAAGTTCTTACATAAATTATGTTTTCTTTCATGTAATAAGCAAGAGTCCATGAGCTAGTGACGTATGGGATAATGACTACCCAAGATGTGGATCTTCCACGCAAGAGTCACTAGAGAGGGAGGGATAAAATAAAGACAGCCAATTCCGCTGAAAATAATCCACACCCAAAATAAAGTTTAAATCTTATAATGAAAAAAACTGAAATTATAAGCAGAAGAATCAAACTGAAACAACTGCCTGAAGTACTTTTCTACCAAAAACTGCTTCAGAAGAAGAAAACACATCAAAATGGTAGAATTTAGTAAAAGTATGCAAAGAAGACCAAGTTGCTGCTTTGCAAATCTGATCAACCGAAGCTTCATTCCTAAACGCCCAGGAAGTAGAAACTGACCTAGTAGAATGAGCTGTAATCCTTTGAGGCGGAGTTTTACCCGACTCGACATAAGCATGATGAATTAAAGATTTCAACCAAGATGCCAAAGAAATGGCAGAGGCCTTCTGACCTTTCCTAGAACCGGAAAAGATAACAAATAGACTAGAAGTCTTTCGGAAAGTCTTAGTAGCTTCAACATAATATTTCAAAGCTCTAACTACATCCAAAGAATGCAATGATCTCTCCTTAGAATTCTTAGGATTAGGACATAATGAAGGAACCACAATTTCTCTGCTAATGTTGTTAGAATTCACAACCTTAGGTAAAAATTTAAAAGAAGTTCGCAACACCGCCTTATCCTGATGAAAAATCAGAAAAGGAGACTCACAAGAAAGAGCAGATAATTCAGAAACTCTTCTAGCAGAAGAGATGGCCAAAAGAAACAAAACTTTCCAAGAAAGTAATTTAATGTCCAATGAATGCATAGGTTCAAACGGAGGAGCTTGAAGAGCCCCCAGAACCAAATTCAAACTCCAAGGAGGAGAAATTGACTTAATAACAGGTTTTATACGAACCAAAGCTTGTACAAAACAATGAATATCAGGAAGATTAGCAATCTTTCTGTGAAAAAGAACAGAAAGAGCAGAGATTTGTCCTTTCAGGGAACTTGCAGACAAACCTTTATCCAAACCATCCTGAAGAAACTGTAAAATTCTCGGAATTCTAAAAGAATGCCAGGAAAAATGATGAGAAAGACACCAAGAAATATAAGTCTTCCAGACTCGATAATATATCTTCCTAGATACAGATTTACGAGCCTGTAACATAGTATTAACCACAGAGTCAGAGAAACCTCTTTGACTAAGAATCAAACGTTCAATCTCCATACCTTTAAATTTAAGGATTTGAGATCCTGATGGCAAAAAGGACCTTGCGACAAAAGGTCTGGTCTTAACGAAAGAGTCCATAGTTGGCAAGAGGCCATCCGGACAAGATCCGTATACCAAAACCTGTGAGGCCATGCTGGAGCCACCAGCAGAACAAACAAGCATTCCTTCAGAATCTTGGAGATTACTCTTGGAAGAAGAACTAGAGGCGGAAAGATATAGGCAGGATGATACTTCCAAGGAAGTGACAATGCATCCACTGCTTCCGCCTGAGGATCCCTGTATCTGGACAGATACCTGGGAAGTTTCTTGTTTAGATGAGAAGCCATCAGATCTATTTCTGGAAGTCCTCACATTTGAACAATCTGAAGAAATACCTCTGGGTGAAGAGACCATTCGCCCGGATGTAACGTTTGGCGACTGAGATAATCCGCTTCCCAATTGTCTATACCTGGGATATGAACCGCAGAAATTAGACAGGAGCTGGATTCCGCCCATACCAGTATTCGAGATACTTCTTTCATAGCCAGAGGACTGTGAGTCCCTCCTTGGTGATTGATATATGCCACAGTTGTGACATTGTCTGTCTGAAAACAAATGAACGATTCTCTCTTTAGAAGAGGCCATGACTGAAGAGCTCTGAAAATTGCACGGAGTTCCAAAATATTGATTGGTAATCTCACCTCCTGAGATTCCCAAACCCCTTGTGCTGTCAGAGACCCCCAAACAGCTCCCCAACCTGTCAGACTTGCATCTGTTGAAATTACAGTCCAGGTCGGAAGAACAAAAGAAGCCCCCTGAATTAAACAATGGTGATCTGTCCACCACGTCAGAGAGTGTCGTACAATCGGTTTTAAAGATATTAATTGAGATATCTTTGTGTAATCCCTGCACCACTGGTTCAGCATACAGAGCTGAAGAGGTCGCATGTGAAAACGAGCAAAGGGGATCGCGTCCGATGCAGCAGTCATAAGACCTAGAATTTTCATGCATAAGGCTACCGAAGGGAATGATTGAGACTGAAGGTTTCGACAAGCTGAGATCAATTTTAGACGTCTCATGTCTGTCAGAGACAGAGTCATGGACACTGAATCTATCTGGAAACCTAAAAAGGTTACCCTTGTCTGAGGAATCAATGAACTTTTCGGTAAATTGATCCTCCAACCATGATCTCGAAGAAACAACACAAGTCGATTCGTATGAGATTCTGCTAAATGTGAAGACTGAGCAAGTACCAAGATATCGTCCAAATAAGGAAATACCACAATACCCTGTTCTCTGATTACAGACAGAAGGGCACCGAGAACCTTTGTAAAAATTCTTGGAGCTGTTGCTAGGCCAAACGACAGAGCCACAAACTGGTAATGCTTGTCTAGGAAAGAGAATCTCAGAAACTGATAGTGGTCTGGATGAATCGGAATATGCAGATATGCATCCTGTAAATCTATTGTAGACATATAATGCCCTTGCTGAACAAAAGGCAGGATAGTCCTTACAGTTACCATTTTGAATGTTGGCATCCTTACATAACGATTCAATATTTTTAGATCCAGAACTGGTCTGAAGGAATTCTCCTTCTTTGGTACAATGAAGAGATTTGAATAAAACCCCAGCCCCTGTTCCAGAACTGGAACTGGCATAATTACTCCAGCCAACTCTAGATCTGAAACACATTTCAGAAATGCTTGAGCCTTCGCTGGATTTACTGGGACACGGGAAAGAAAAAATATCTTTGCAGGAGGCCTTATCTTGAAGCCAATTCTGTACCCTTCTGAAACAATGTTCTGAATCCAAAGATTGTGAATTGAATTGATCCAAATTTCTTTGAAAAATCGTAATCTGCCCCCTACCAGCTGGGCTGGAATGAGGGCCGTACCTTCATGTGGACTTGGGAGCTGGCTTTGGTTTTCTAAAAGGCTTGGATTTATTCCAGACTGGAGATGGTTTCCAAACTGATACCGCTCCTGTGGGTGAAGGATCAGGCTTTTGTTCCTTGTTGTGACGAAAGGAACGAAAACGATTATTAGACCTAAATTTACCTTTAGATTTTTTATCCTGTGGTAAAAAAGTTCCTTTCCCTCCAGTAACAGTTGAGATAATAGAATCAAACTGAGAACCAAAAAATTGATTACCCTGGAAAGAAAGGGAAAGCAAAGTTGACTTAGAAGACATATCAGCATTCCAAGTTTTAAGCCATAAAGCTCTTCTAGCTAAAATAGCTAGAGACATATACCTGACATCAACTCTAATTATATCAAAGATGGCATCACAAATAAAGTTATTAGCATGTTGAAGAAGATTAACAATGCTATGAGAATTATGATTGGTTACTTGTTGCGCTAAAGCTTCTAACCAAAAAGTTGAAGCTGCAGCAACATCCGCTAAAGATATAGCAGGTCTAAGAAGATTACCTGAACATAAGTAAGCTTTTCTTAGAAAGGATTCAATTTTCCTATCTAAAGGATCCTTAAAAGAAGTACTATCTGCCGTAGGAATAGTAGTACGTTTAGCAAGAGTGGAGATAGCCCCATCAACCTTAGGGATTTTGTCCCAAAACAAATTAAGACTTCTTTAAGTAAAGAACGAATAAATTCCATTTTGAATAAATATGAAGATTTATCAGCATCAATCTCTGAAACAGAATCCTCTGAACCAGAGGAATCATTATCAGAATCAGAATGATGATGTTCATTTAAAAATTCATCTGAAAAATGAGAAGTTTTAAAAGACCTTTTACGTTTACTAGAAGGAGGAATAACAGACATAGCCTTCTTAATGGATTTAGAAACAAAATCTCTTATGTTAACAGGAACACTCTGAGTATTAGATGTTGATGGAACAGCAACAGGTAATGTAACATTACTAAAGGAAATATTATCTGCATTAACAAGTTTGTCATGACATTCATTACAAACAACAGCTGGAGGAACAGATACCACAAGTTTACAGCAGATACACTTAACTTTGGTAGATCCAGCACCAGGCAGCGACTTTCCAGAAGTATCTTCTGACTCAGGGTCAATCTGGGACATCTTGCAATATGTAATAGAAAAAACAACATGAGGGCGGAGCTTGCCAGCCTAGGAGATGGCTGCTTTCCTCTAGAGCTCCTCAGCCCTATCTGTATGAGGACGATATAGGCTCATGCCTTAGCCTGTCTAACAGTTGCACTGAGTGGCTAATCCATCTAACTTGAGGTTCTTCACCCCGGAGTAGGCTATTCCACAAATTACAACACAGGAGCACCTCCCGTAACAGTACCGCATTACCGCGATCACCTCATCACCGGCGGCAAGTCACGAATCAACACCGCAGCACCGGAGCTCCCTGCCTATATTTACTGGCTGACCGGATCAGTTATAGAGCTCCTGGAAGCAGTAGTGAGACGGTGGGCTACAAAATCCGGCCCATAGAAGACAAGGTGAGCTCCGTGGTAGGCCGCAGCCTACCCTAAAGTTTCACACGCAACTTGTAATTCTAACAGAGGCGAGCAGCACTGATATGTGGCACCACAGGGAAAACCTATATCGCCGGTCAGATCCATGATCAGCTACCCTGCAATGAGTCTCCATACACATTTCTGGCCAGTGCTTTTTATTTACAACTACCCCTTATAAAGTAATACCGGAGGCTCTGGACTATTCCCAGCATGCTCATATAATTCAGATCTATGACTCACAATTAGAGGGGCAAACTTTGATTACTCCAAAGAATACTTAAGCTATAACCCATCAAGATAGTGTTGGTAGAGGGCCCTGGGGGTGTCCTTATCTATCTTAACAGGGATCACTCATCATCTAATCTAAACAAGTCCTTAGAGGGGCCACTAAAGTCACAGATCTTGGGGACTCCTCTCACTCCTCATTGGGCAATATCTGGTGACACATCCCTCTCTCAGCTATAACTAAAATGTCGCCAAAAAAAGGTAATAAGCAAAATAAAAGCAGCAAGCAGTTGAAAACTACATCTCACACTGTGAACACTTTTTTTAAGACCCTAGAAGCTAAAACCAATATTGCAGATGATGTAGATCCACCTGATTTACCCTCATGTCAAAGCTCTTCTGAATCTGAAGGAGAACAATCTGCTGAGAATATCACTATACCAAAAGCGCTTTTTAATTCTATCCCTTCAAAAAAAGACTTTTCTTCACTAATAATTCAAGTCAAGCAATGCATAAAAGAAGAAATTTCAGACTTAAAGAAGGATATTTCAGAAATAGGGCAAAGGGTAGATACTCTCGAAAATGCACAAGATGCACAAGCAGAAGCTATATCAGAGCTCCACAATACTATCCAACGTCAGGGCGCTAACATCTCAGAGTTGGAGGACAAATTAGACGATGCTGAAAACCGCAGCAGACGTCATAACATCAGGTTGAGAGGTATACCAGAAACAATTGCTACACCAGACCTCGAACAATACCTCCAAAGTTTTTTCAACGCCCTGAAAAAAGAAGAAATACCGAAAAAAATTGATATTGATAGAGCTCACAGAGCCCTTCGCCCTAAACCACAAATTGATCAACCGCCGAGGGATGTCATAGTTAGAATCACCAATTACCAAGTAAAAGAAGAATTAATGAAACTTGCTAGAGAGCAACAACCCCTCAAACATGAAAATGTGGAGATCCAGATGTATGCTGACCTATCTCAAAGGACACTCTCCAAGCGAAGGGATCTTAAGCCGTTAACAACGCTTCTAAGAAAAAGAAATATCCCATACAGATGGGGCTTCCCCTTTCATCTGATAATACTCTGGAGGGGCAGACGTATGACTTGCTCTTCCATAGACGACATCCCTGCAATCTGCAAAGAACTAGACATCCAACCACCACAGCTGAATGAGTGCCCTTCTTCCCACAACAAGGATCGTTTTGCCACGATGCCCCCACCCCTCCCACAGAGGAAGGAGTGGATCCCAGCCCGTCAAAAAAAGCCGCAGAAATCATCTCAACCCCAGATGTCTCCTAGAGGTGAAGTAGGCTGACATTGACATACAGAGGTTATCCATACCTTTATAAATCACCTTTATATTTCACTGTTCTGGTTATTTAAGACACATAGGGGAGTTTCTATTTGCCCCTGTTGAAGTCTTTCTCAAAATAAATCGGGACTTGATCCCTTGTTTCTAAATTTCCCCCAAATTAAGCTGTCTATCAACCCACTTAGTGTATACTGATACATTTGTTATTTACAAAATGTTGCCTATTTGTTGTTAGCAATAATGTTTAATTGTTCTCATGCAGTTGGGAGACTTTCTCCTCATCATAGGAATGTTTTATGTACTTAATGTACTAACTGAAATTTGTTTCTTCCATTCTTCAATATCTTTCTCTCTTCCCCTAATTCTTTTAACCTTCTTCTTCTCTCTCCTCTCATACTTCAGAACTCTAGCACACGTAAAGTCTATCTCACCAGACAAACTACCATCTCTCAAAATGAATCATCCCTTCTCATACACACAAAATGAGTAATCATACATCACATGATTTAATTGTTTTTACGCAAAACGTTAAAGGATTAAATTGCCCCCAAAAAAGAAGAATGGCCATTAATGACCTTCAGAAAAAAGGAGGACACATACTGATGCTTCAGGAGACACACTTCAAATCTAAAAACATCCCCAAATACTTTTCCCCACAATACCCACATCATTATCATAGCACAAACCCTAGCAAGAAAATCAATGGGGTCAGCATCCTCATCCACAAATCTATCCCATTTACAAAGACAAGATGCATTTCAGACAAAGAAGGTAGATACATATGTCTAAAAGGTTTACTTTATGGAAAACCGATTACTTTAATTAACATCTATGCCCCTAATTCCAAACAAGACAGATTTGTGAACTCCATTTCAGACTTCATCATGAAAGAATCAAAAGGCTCTCTTATAGTAGCGGGGGACCTCAATTTCCCTTTAGATCCCAAGATTGACTGCTCAAACCAAGAGTCTAGAACCAAGACCCCAAACCTTACCAAGATTTGGTGGAAATTTAAATCCCTAGGCCTTCACGATGTGTGGAGATATTTTAACCCCCAAAAACGCGACTACACCTTCTTCTCCCATCCCAAACGCAATTACTCCAGGCTAGATTACATATTAGTCGACCACTTACTATTATCCCACTCCAAACAATCACAGATAAAACACACATCCTGGTCTGATCATTCCCTTGTCTCCTGCCATATTAAATGGCCGTCAGCTCCCATTAGAGCCTTCCAGTGGAAACTGGATGACTCTATCCTACTAGATCCAATTCAGTCCAAGCATTTTACAAATCATATTGTAGAATACTTTGCGCTTAACTCCACACCAGATATGAACATTACATCTCTTTGGGAAGCTCATAAATGTACTATTAGGGGAGAATTTATAAAAGCAAAAGCACAAATCAAAAAGAAAAACAGAATAGAGATTGACCGCCTTTCCTCTGAAATATCTAATCTAGACTATGCACATAAAGTCAACCCCCTAGATAATAAGATCCTAGAGGATCTCAAGGCAAAAAGAGATAATTTAAACTCCATTCTTCACATCAAGGCACAAAGACAATTGATATTTCTCCAACAAACTTACTATAAGGAGGGTAACAAACCAGGGAAATATCTTGCAAAAGCTCTAAAAAAGCAACAACAGAAAACATATATACACTACATAAAATCATCTAAAGGCAAACACTTAGAAGATTCCTATTCTATAGCGAACGAATTCCAAACATTCTATCATAAACTATACAACCTATTCCCGGACAGAGACATCCAAAAACACCGCCATTTATGCTCTCAATACCTCAAAAATATCCCGATCACACAGTTGACCCAAGAGCAAGGCGAACTATTGGAAAAACCCATTTCCCCCGCGGAAGTAAAAGATGCAATACGGCAACTTAAACAAAATAAAGCCCCAGGCCCAGATGGTTTCACAGGGTTATATTACAAAACATTTGCGAACTTGCTAATCCCCCATCTAACAGACTTATTTAATCACATAAATGACTCGCATCCCTTCCCAGACAATACACTCCAAGCCAATATCTCTGTTATTGCTAAACCCGGCAAAAATACGGACTCTCCAGCCAATTTTAGACCTATTTCCTTACTTAATATTGATTTAAAACTCTACTCTAAGATTCTTGCTTCCCGTCTTAATAGAATCCTGCCGAACATAATCCACCAGGACCAGGTGGGCTTTGTGCCCCGTAGAGAAGCTAAAGACAACACAGTTAAAATTCTCAATCTTCTAGAGTACATTTCGACAAGCAACTCCCCGACTGTTTTCCTATCGACTGACGCCGAAAAGGCATTTGACAGACTCGACTGGACTTATCTACAAGAAACTCTGAGACGATACAACTTCCCAGACCCCTTTATCCAAAAGATAATGGCCCTCTACACTAATCCTACAGCCCAAATCAGAATAAATGGCACGCTATCAAATCCCTTTGAAATTAGAAACGGATCTAGACAGGGTTGTCCACTTTCCCCACTCTTGTTTATTATAGCTCTGGAACCGCTAGCTACCAAAATAAGATATAATGATCAGATTCATGGGATAGTCGTTGGTGACCACACCCATAAATTAGCCATCTTCGCGGATGACATACTCCTGACTCTCACAAATCCGCTCCCCTCCCTAAGAGCTACTATTTCAGAGCTAGATTTATACGGGACTGTTTCCAACTTCCAGATCAATGTGACAAAATCTGAATATCTTCCTATCAATATATCACATCAATCACTAGACGAATTGAAGTTACACTGCCCCCTCAAACTACAGACAAAATTTTTGAAACACTTAGGTCTCCGCATTACCCCCAATACAGCAGATCTGCGCTTGCAAAATTATGGTACCCTTATCTCTGAGTTTAAAACCCTTACTTCATCTTGGCTACCCAAAAATATATCTTGGCTAGGCAGAATACACGCGGCAAAAATGACTTTGCTGCCAAAAGTCCTTTACACTCTTCAAACTCTCCCTATCCCAGGCATCCAGAAAGACCTAGACACACTGCAAAAAATCATAAACGATTATATCTGGAAACGCAGGCCCCCTAGAATTAATAAAACCACGCTGTATAAACTCCCTAAAGACGGGGGACTGGGAGTCCCCCATCTTCGCTCCTATAAATTAGCTATTTCGTTACAAAGAATCTCCGACTGGTGCAAACTCTGTAGCCCGGACCCCAAACAATGGGTTCAAATAGAAAACACCCTATCCCTGTCTCATAAATTAGACAATATTTGCTGGAACCCTGAATTCTTCAATAAGTATATTATTTCAGCCTCATCTATAACAAACGAGACTTGGTCTGATTGGAGACGAATTAGCAAAACACCAAACAAAGTATCTTCTAGATATTCTCCCCTCACCCCGCTCCTTAACAATCCAGAATTTCCCCCGGGCCTTAACCAGAATCTTCCTTACTCCTTAACTCACACCAATCCCCTTCCTATTCACCTCTTGACAGATAGCACACACAAACTCAAAACTATAAACCAACTAGACTCCTTAAACCATCCATTTCTATCCTCTTGGCTTCGACTACATCAAGTGAGGCATTACATATCAACACACAAATATATAAAAGACCTAACACGGCCTCTAACCCCCTTTGAACAAATATGTCAATCAACAGAAGATACACCAGGAACAATCTCCAAACTTCATAAACTAATTCTGCTTGATACTTTCCCCCTCCTCCCTTCCTACACCAAAAGATGGGACCTTGAGCTTAAGACTAACACTACCCCCAAAACTTGGGCGCGTAGATTCATCACACTAACACATTCTGCTCACTCAGCACAAGCCAAAGAAACCAATATTAAAATTGCGATGAGATGGTACTTAACACCAGCGCGGTTAAAATCCATATACAAAAATGCGTCAAAACTCTGCTGGAGATGCAGTGCACAAGAGGGACACATTACCCACATTTGGTGGGATTGCGAATATATAAAGCCTTTCTGGTCACGAATTTTCAAAAATATGAATAAAATATTAAGCACAAATCTATCACCCTCTCCAGACTTAATCTTATTGTGTCAACCCCCTGACATTACCTGTAAAACAAGAAAACACCTCTATCAATTAATGTTAAACGCTGCAAACCAGTTAATCCCTAAAAAATGGAAATCTGTGGCGACTCCCTCTATCCAAGAGTGGGTAGCACTAGTTCAAAAAAATCTCCTTTTGGAAAGAATATACTACCTCAAATTAGGCCAAATAACCCTTTACCAGGATATGCTCTTTCTATGGGAATCTTTCACACTTGCTGCTAAGTAGATTTTAATCAACATATAACCTCCCCCCTAATGTGTACACAGCGATCCAAATTCGCCCTCCCTTACTGTGATATTTCCGCCTCTACTTAATACAACACGTAATGAACCATGAGCGATCTGCCCCGCAGAAATTTCAATCCCAGCCCAATGGTGATGGTAATTGCATGATATCAGAAGGTATAAAGGAGATAGACTAGGCACCCTACACATAGTCATTATGAGAGCCTACGTCTGTTCTTATACTTTTCTTCTATTCTATCATTCTATACTTTTCGTCCCTTTTCTTTCTCTTTTCCTTTTTCTTTCCTTAATACATGTTAAGTGTCATTTTTTGAGATAAGTCTACCGTATTTAATACATAACTATGGAGCACTTTGTCCTGGGTAATAACTATCAACACCCCCATTGAATGGGGAACCCTTAGTCCTATCTTTGACACAACAAGTGCGCCTTTTAATATGCTGAACGTTAACTCTTCTTATACCAGGGTGCTCTTTCGCCACAGCACAAGATGTACAACTTTAATGAACATTGGACTTTGGTACAACCCTATATCATGGACAACCCTCATAATAAACGCTATGTTCTTCCTCACCTAGCTCCTACCTTATGGGTAAAAATTCTTAATGCTATGATATGACGGTAAACTGTTATGTTATGTTTTTTATTTGTTCACCTAATGTCTTGAATTGAAAATAAAAAGACAACATAAATAAAAAAAAAGAAAAAACAACATATAAAGCAAAATTGATCAAATTCCTTAAATGACAGTTTCAGGAATGGGAAAAAATGCCAGTGAACAAGCTTCTAGCAACCAGAAGCAATAAATAATGAGACTTAAATAATGTGGAGACAAAAGTGACGCCCATATTTTTTAGCGCCAAAAAAGACGCCCACATTATTTGGCGCCTAAATGCTTTTGGCGCCAAAAATGACGCCACATCCGGAACGCCGACACTTTAGGCGCAAAAAAAGTCAAAAAATGACGCAACTTCCGGCGACACGTATGACGCCGGAAACAGAAAAAAAAATTGCGCCAAAAAAGTCTGCGCCAAGAATGACGCAATAAAATGAAGCATTTTCAGCCCCCGCGAGCCTAACAGCCCACAGGGAAAAAAGTCAAATTTTTAAGGTAAGAAAAAAATTGATTTATTCATATGCATTATCCCAAATATGAAACTGACTGTCTGCAATAAGGAACGTTGAACATCCTGAGTCAAGGCAAATAAATGTTTGAACACATATATTTAGAACTTTATATAAAAGTGCCCAACCATAGCTTAGAGTGTCACAGAAAATAAGACTTACTTACCCCAGGACACTCATCTACATGTAGTAGAAAGCCAAACCAGTACTGAAACGAGAATCAGTAGAGGTAATGGTATATATAAGAGTATATCGTCGATCTGAAAAGGGAGGTAAGAGATGAATCTCTACGACCGATAACAGAGAACCTATGAAATAGACCCCGTAGAAGGAGATCATTGAATTCAAATAGGCAATACTCTCCTCACATCCCTCTGACATTCACTGCACGCTGAGAGGAAAACCGGGCTCCAACCTGCTGCGGAGCGCATATCAACGTAGAATCTAGCACAAACTTACTTCACCACCTCCATAGGAGGCAAAGTTTGTAAAACTGATTTGTGGGTGTGGTGAGGGGTGTATTTATAGGCATTTTGAGGTTTGGGAAACTTTGCCCCTCCTGGTAGGAATGCATATCCCATACGTCACTAGCTCATGGACTCTTGCTAATTACATGAAAGAAATCCACTATAAAACCTTTTAAAAACTTACTTAGAAGTTCCCAGTTTAGCACTTTTGATTAGGTTGACTGGAACACCCAGTGAAAGCAGACAGTCCCTCTTCCCCTGCATATGAAAAGAGCCTTTACACAAACAGCAAGCTGGAGTAGGTAGAAATCAGTATACTCCTAAAATTTTGGGGCTTGGTTAGTCTGAAAATCAGCACAATGTCATAAAAAAAAAAAAGCAAAACTATACATTTGTACAAACAAAAACCGGTATGGGCTGTATAAATGGATCATCTACAAAACATTTATGCAAAAAAAAACTAGTGTATGTCCCTTTAAATATTGTATTAGGTATGAGATTGCAGATTACTAAAATAAAATAAAAAAAAAGCTTGAAAGACATGGGCAAATCCCATGGAGACACTAAAGATCAGCACATAGGCCAATTATAGGTCAATGATGGAACCCAAAGCTTCTTGGTCACCTAACTTCAGTAATCATCAACAAAGCAGAGACCTGGACTATTAAGGTACTGGAGCTGCACAGTTGTTTTTTTGTTTTTTAATTTTCATAATACAAATACATATAAATATTGATACATATAGAAAGGAAAAATATATATATATATAAATATTACAAATTGATATTTCCATTCTTCTATTATAAAAGCCGACATTTGTAATTTTTATATATATATATATATATATATATATATATATATATATATATATATTATGTTGTTAAAGGGACAGTAAATTTGCTTTGTTCTTTTAGTATTCTTTGATGAAACCTAAACCTAGTTAAGCTCATATGCTAATTTCTAAGCTTTTAAAGGTTGCCTGTTTCTCAGTGTATTTTGAGGGGTTTTTATACAGCTAGACAGCGCTAGCTCATGTGTGCAATATAGATAGCACTGTGCTTGCAACCGTGTAGTTACCTAGGAG
The DNA here is from genome assembly GCF_027579735.1 of Bombina bombina. Taxonomy (NCBI): domain Eukaryota; kingdom Metazoa; phylum Chordata; class Amphibia; order Anura; family Bombinatoridae; genus Bombina; species Bombina bombina. The sequence goes on from NC_069500.1 coordinate 1,305,491,008, forward strand.
TCAGCCCTGATTGGCTAAAATGCAAGTCTGTCAAAAGAACTAAAATAATGGGGCAATTTGCAGAGGCTTAGATACAAGGTAATCACAGAGATAAAAAGTATATTATTATAACCATGTTGGTTGTGGAAAACTGTGGAATGGGTAATGAAGGGATTATCTATATTTTTAGACAAACATTCTGGAGCACTTATTTTAATGATATATTATTCACTACTAAAAGAAAATATAATCTTAGTAAAGTTATTCCTATTTTATCTTTACCTTAATTGTAATTGGGGAGATGTATCACTTATTATCTGTAAATAGTCTCCCAAATGTCTTTTATTTGTTCAAAGAGTGTGAACTTCTTATTCTTCATATAGGAATGTTCTTCATTTATGAGATTTTCATTAACTTTTTGTAACCATTCATTTTTTGCACTATTCCTAAGTTTTGTTTATCTAACCCTTAGGAAAGTTATTTAATATTGTGGACAGAAATTATTTGACTACTGTCCAAACATTTATCCATAGTATTACAAATTCTGGACCAAAGGTCTTTAATTAATCGGACAAGACCAAAATATATGTTCTAAATTTCCTCTCCGTCTGCATCCTCTCCAGCAGTGTCCATGTGAATGTGGATATATTTTTTTAATATTTAAACTGTACCAAATACCACCTGGTAAATATTTTAAAATTATGTTCTAAATATTTTGTTGAGATAGAAGATTTATCTGTTTGTTTAAATATTTTACTCCATGTTTTAGAATTATATTTACTACCTAGCTCTAAATGCCAACCATTATATTTCGGAGGCTCACATAAGTTATTTCTATTAAAACCATAAACTTTAGATAATAATAAGTGTTTCTTATTGTGTGTTGTAATCCATAACCACTCAAATTTTGTTAGGGGTCTTATTCATTTATTTTTATTGGTACTAATATGATGGTGTATTTGCGTATATAAAACTTAAATTATGTTTACCAGGTAATTTTCTTTTCTTCTGTACGGGGAGAGTCCACAGCTGCGTTCATTACTTTTAGGAAATACTGAACCTGGCCACCAGGAGGAGGCAAAGACACACAAGCCAAAAGCTTAAATACCTCCCCACTTCCCTCATCCCCCAGTCATTCTGCCAAGGTAACAAGGAACAGTAGGAGAAATATCAGGGTGAAAAAGGTGCCAGAAGAACGAATAAAAAATAATTGAAGGCCGCCCACAGAAAAATAACGGGCGGGGAGCTGTGGACTCTCCCCATACAGAAGAAAAGAAATTATCTGGTAAGCATAATTTAAGTTTTTCTTCTTAAAACGGGGAGAGTCCACAGCTGCATTCATTACTTTTGGGAAATCAATACCCAAGCTATAGAGGACACTAAATGCAAACGGACGGGAACAAAAAAGGCGGCCCATTCTGAGGGCACCACAGCCTGCCATAACCCAGACTCCCGACAAAAAACTACTTCAAGAGGATAAAGTAACTGCCCATCAACTAGAACCATATGGAACCACTCATAAATCCTGGACTCAACTGAGCACAAAAGCCGCTGAGGACACAAAAGTCCCACTGTCTAGAAGCACACAAAAAATAAACCCTCTCCATGATCAATGGCAAGGGGAATAACAAACTCCCCACGGCACATTCTCCCTAACTAAGAAGAAAGGAAGAATCAGATAAGAAGGTCCGAAAGGACCCCCAGAAACAATCCCCGAAGACTCTAGGACAAACCAGAGGGAGAAGCCCCTAGCATAACTCGAAAAAGAGCGGACTACAAGGCTGCAAAAGGACAAAGTCCCGTAGAGAAAACTCTACCGACAGAGGGGAGAAAATAAAGGAAAAAATCCAGACCACCTCCTACATGGATCCAAAGGAACCAATGTTAAGCCTTAACCAGAACCAAAGTCCTAGAAGGACAAAAGGTAGAACATAACTACCTTACCACAGACAGCTATCTAGCACAGAGAAACTGAACACCTGTAGGCAGTGGCGGCTCTCTAATTAGGCCAATTAGGCAGCCGCCTTAGGCCTCGCGGGCCGTCAGCCAACTTATTCATTTGATTAGAGTGAGACTGAGCTCAGCTGAGATTAAGATTTGACTAGTGTCCAATGACTGCCACCGCCCATTTCGCGCCTTGATGGTTAGGACTCAGGGAAGAGTAACTGCCTGCCAGCCTGGCTGACACCCACACTCTCCAGCGGACTCCCCCCTTGACCTGTCACTGACGCAGCACCGACCGTCATTTCTTATTTAGTTGGGGGCGGACCGCGCCTATGTCAGTGATGTCACGTGATGCATTGCGCTCAATCAGAGTCACCAGTCAGACTGCAGTTGAAGTGATCTCCTGGAGGACGCACGCAGCACCACGTGACGTCGTGCAGCCAACGCTCATACTCTGTGTCAGTAGCGAGTGGTGGGCGGGAATATCACTCTGGTAGTGACGAGGAGAGAGGCTCAGGAGGACTGAGCAGTCAGCTGACTCTGAGGAAAGAAACTGAAAAAACATAATTTATGCTTACCTGATAAATTCCTTTCTTCTGTTGTGTGATCAGTCCACGGGTCATCATTACTTCTGGGATATAACTCCTCCCCAACAGGAAATGCAAGAGGATTCACCCAGCAGAGCTGCATATAGCTCCTCCCCTCTACGTCAGTCCCAGTCATTCGACCAAGAATCAACGAGAAAGGAGTAACCAAGGGTGAAGTGGTGACTGGAGTATAATTTAAAAGATATTTACCTGCCTTAAAACAGGGCGGGCCGTGGACTGATCACACAACAGAAGAAAGGAATTTATCAGGTAAGCATAAATTATGTTTTCTTCTGTTATGTGTGATCAGTCCACGGGTCATCATTACTTCTGGGATACCAATACCAAAGCAAAAGTACACGGATGACGGGAGGGATAGGCAGGCTCATTATACAGAAGGAACCACTGCCTGAAGAACCTTTCTCCCAAAAATAGCCTCCGAAGAAGCAAAAGTGTCAAATTTGTAAAATTTGGAAAAAGTATGAAGCGAAGACCAAGTTGCAGCCTTGCAAATCTGTTCAACAGAGGCCTCATTCTTAAAGGCCCAAGTGGAAGCCACAGCTCTAGTGGAGTGAGCTGTAATTCTTTCAGGAGGCTGCTGTCCAGCAGTCTCATAGGCTAAACGTATTATGCTACGAAGCCAAAAAGAGAGAGAGGTAGCAGAAGCTTTTTGACCTCTCCTCTGTCCAGAATAAACGACAAACAGGGAAGAAGTTTGGCGAAAATCTTTAGTTGCCTGCAAGTAGAACTTGAGGGCACGAACTACATCCAGATTGTGTAGAAGACGTTCCTTCTTTGAAGAAGGATTTGGACACAAGGATGGAACAACAATCTCTTGATTGATATTCCTGTTAGTGACTACCTTAGGTAAGAACCCAGGTTTAGTACGCAGAACTACCTTGTCTGAGTGAAAAATCAGATAAGGAGAATCACAATGTAAGGCTGATAACTCAGAGACTCTTCGAGCCGAGGAAATAGCCATTAAAAACAGAACTTTCCAAGATAACAATTTTATATCAATGGAATGAAGGGGTTCAAACGGAACACCCTGTAAAACGTTAAGAACTAAGTTTAAACTCCATGGCGGAGCAACAGCTTTAAACACAGGCTTGATCCTAGCTAAAGCCTGACAAAAGGCCTGGACGTCTGGATTTTCTGACAGACGCCTGTGAAACAAGATGGACAGAGCTGAAATCTGTCCCTTTAATGAACTAGCTGATAAACCCTTTTCTAAACCTTCTTGTAGAAAGGACAATATCCTAGCGATCCTAACCTTACTCCAGGAGTAACCTTTGGATTCGCACCAGTATAGGTATTTACGCCATATTTTATGGTAAATCCTTCTGGTAACAGGCTTCCTAGCCTGTATCAGGGTATCAATAACCGACTCAGAAAAACCACGTTTTGATAAAATCAAGCGTTCAATTTCCAAGCAGTCAGCTTCAGAGAAGTTAGATTTTGATGTTTGAATGGACCCTGTATCAGAAGGTCCTGTCTTAGAGGTAGAGACCAAGGCGGACAGGATGACATGTCCACTAGATCTGCATACCAAGTCCTGCGTGGCCATGCAGGCGCTATTAGAATCACTGATGCTCTCTCCTGTTTGATTTTGGCAATCAATCGAGGAAGCAGCGGGAAGGGTGGAAACACATAAGCCATCCCGAAGTTCCAAGGTGCTGTCAAAGCATCTATCAGAACCGCTCCCGGATCCCTGGATCTGGACCCGTAGAGAGGAAGTTTGGCGTTCTGGCGAGACGCCATGAGATCTATCTCTGGTTTGCCCCAACGTCGAAGTATTTGGGCAAAGACCTCCGGATGAAGTTCCCACTCCCCCGGATGAAAAGTCTGGCGACTCAAGAAATCCGCCTCCCAGTTTTCCACTCCCGGGATGTGGATTGCTGACAGGTGGCAAGAGTGAGACTCTGCCCAGCGAATTATCTTTGATACTTCCATCATTGCTAGGGAGCTTCTTGTCCCTCCCTGATGGTTGATGTAAGCTACAGTCGTGATGTTGTCCGACTGAAACCTGATGAACCCCCGAGTTGTTAATTGGGGCCAAGCCAGAAGGGCATTGAGAACTGCTCTCAATTCCAGGATGTTTATTGGAAGGAGACTCTCCTCCTGATTCCATAGTCCCTGAGCCTTCAGAGAATTCCAGACAGCGCCCCAACCTAGTAGGCTGGCGTCTGTTGTTACAATTGTCCAGTCTGGCCTGCTGAATGGCATCCCCCTGGACAGGTGTGGCCGATAAAGCCACCATAGAAGAGAATTTCTGGTCTCTTGATTCAGATTCAGAGTAGGGGACAAATCTGAGTAATCCCCATTCCACTGACTTAGCATGCACAATTGCAGCGGTCTGAGGTGTAGGCGTGCAAAAGGTACTATGTCCATTGCCGCTACCATTAAGCCGATCACCTCCATGCATTGAGCTACTGACGGGTGTTGAATGGAATGAAGGACACGGCATGCATTTTGAAGCTTTGTTAACCTGTCTTCTGTCAGGTAAATCTTCATTTCTACAGAATCTATAAGAGTCCCCAAGAATGGAACTCTTGTGAGAGGAAAAAGAGAACTCTTCTTTTCGTTCACTTTCCATCCATGCGACCTTAGAAATGCCAGAACTAACTCTGTATGAGACTTGGCAGTTTGAAAGCTTGAAGCTTGTATTAGAATGTCGTCTAGGTACGGAGCTACCGAAATCCCTCGCGGTCTTAGTACCGCCAGAAGGGCACCCAGAACCTTTGTGAAGATTCTTGGAGCCGTAGCCAATCCGAATGGAAGAGCTACAAACTGGTAGTGCCTGTCTAAGAAGGCAAACCTTAGATACCGGTGATGATCTTTGTGAATCGGTATGTGAAGGTAAGCATCTTTTAAATCCACTGTGGTCATGTACTGACCCTTTTGGATCATGGGTAAGATTGTCCGAATAGTTTCCATTTTGAACGATGGAACTCTTAGGAATTTGTTTAGAATCTTTAAATCTAAGATTGGCCTGAAAGTTCCCTCTTTTTTGGGAACCACAAACAGGTTTGAGTAGAACCCTAGTCCTTGTTCCGACCGCGGAACCGGATGGATCACTCCCATTAATAACAGATCTTGTACACAGCGTAGAAACGCTTCTTTCTTTATCTGGTTTGTTGACAACCTTGACAGATGAAATCTCCCTCTTGGGGGAGATAATTTGAAGTCTAGAAGGTATCCCTGAGATATGATCTCTAGCGCCCAGGGATCCTGAACATCTCTTGCCCAGGCCTGGGCGAAGAGAGAAAGTCTGCCCCCCACTAGATCCGGTCCCGGATCGGGGGCTCTCGGTTCATGCTGTCTTTGGGGCAGCAGCAGGTTTCCTGGCCTGCTTGCTCTTGTTCCAGGACTGGTTAGGCTTCCAGCCTTGCCTGTAACGAGCAACAGCTCCCTCCTGTTTTGGTGCAGTGGAGGTTGATGCTGCTCCTGTTTTGAAATTCCGAAAGGGACGAAAATTAGACTGTCTAGCCTTAGCTTTGGCTTTGTCTTGAGGTAGGGCGTGGCCCTTACCTCCTGTAATGTCAGCGATAATTTCTTTCAAACCGGGCCCAAATAAAGACTGCCCCTTGAAAGGTATATTAAGTAATTTGGACTTAGAAGTAACATCAGCTGACCAGGATTTTAGCCACAGCGCCCTACGTGCCTGTATGGCGAATCCTGAGTTCTTAGCCGTAAGTTTGGTTAAATGTACTACGGCCTCCGAAATTAATGAATTAGCTAGTTTAAGGACTCTAAGCCTGTCCGTAATGTCGTCTAGCGTAGATGAACTAAGGTTCTCTTCCAGAGACTCAATCCAAAATGCTGCCGCAGCCGTAATCGGCGCGATACATGCAAGGGGTTGCAATATAAAACCTTGTTGAACAAACATTTTCTTAAGGTAACCCTCTAATTTTTTATCCATTGGATCTGAAAAAGCACAGCTATCCTCCACCGGGATAGTGGTACGCTTAGCTAAAGTAGAAACTGCTCCCTCCACCTTAGGGACCGTTTGCCATAAGTCCCGAGTGGTGGTGTCTATTGGAAACATCTTTCTAAATATTGGAGGGGGTGAGAACGGCACACCGGGTCTATCCCACTCCTTAGTAACAATTTCAGTTAGTCTCTTAGGTATAGGAAAAACGTCAGTACTCGCCGGTACCGCAAAGTATTTATCCAACCTACACAGTTTCTCTGGTATTGCAACGGTGTTACAATCATTGAGAGCTGCTAAGACCTCCCCTAGTAATACACGGAGGTTCTCCAATTTAAATTTAAAATTTGAAATATCTGAATCCAATCTGTTTGGATCAGAACCGTCACCTACAGAATGAAGCTCTCCGTCCTCATGCTCTGCAAGCTGTGACGCAGTATCAGACATGGCCCTAGTATTGTCAGCGCACTCTGTTCTCACCCCAGAGTGATCACGCTTGCCTCTTAGTTCTGGTAATTTAGACAAAACTTCAGTCATAACAGTAGCCATATCTTGTAATGTTATCTGTAATGGCCGCCCAGATGTACTAGGCGCCATAATATCACGCACCTCCCGGGCGGGAGATGCAGGTACTGCCGCGTGAGGCGAGTTAGTCGGCATAACTCTCCCCTCGCTGTTTGGTGAAATTTGTTCAAATTGTACAGATTGACTTTTATTTAAAGTAGCATCAATACAGTTAGTACATAAATTTCTATTGGGCTCCACCTTGGCATTGGAACAAATGACACAGATATCTTCCTCTGAGTCAGACATGTTTAACACACTAGCAATAAACTTGCAACTTGGTTATAATCTTTTTTAGCAAAAACGTACTGTGCCTCAAAGAGGTACTAAACGATTAAATGACAGTTGAAATAATGAACTGAAAAACAGTTATAGCATCAAACTTTAAAACAACACAACTTTTAGCAAAGGTTTGTTCCCATTAGAAAAATAAATTAAATTTGACATAAAAATTACAGAGCAACGTTTTTATTCACAGTCAATATAAAATTCTCACAGCTCTGCTGAGAGAATCTACCTCCCTCCAAAGAAGTTTGAAGACCCCTGAGATCTGTCAGAGATGAACCGGATCATGCAGGAAATATAAGAGTAACTGACTGGAATTTTTTGATGCGTAGAGCGCCAAAAACGGCCCCTCCCCCTCACACACAGCAGTGAAGAGAAACGAAACTGTCACAATTAAAACCAAACAACTGCCAAGTGGAAAATAATGCCCAAATATTTATTCACTCAGTACCTCAGAAATGTAAACGATTCTACATTCCAGCAAAAACGTTTAACATGATAAATACCTATTAAAAGGATTAGTGACTTTTAACAGAGTAGTTCCGGTGAAATACCATCCCCAGAATACTGAAGTGTATACATACATGTCATTATAACGGTATGGCAGGATTTTCTCATCAATTCCATTCAGAAAATAAAAACTGCTACATACCTCAATGCAGATTCATCTGCCCGCTGTCCCCTGATCTGAAGCTTTTACCTCCCTCAGATGGCCGAGAACAGCAATATGATCTTAACTACTCCGGTTAAAATCATAGTAAAAAACTCTGGTAGATTCTTCCTCAAACTCTGCCAGAGAAGTAATAACACGCTCCGGTGCTATTGTAAAATAACAAACTTTTGATTGAAGTCATAAAAACTAAGTATAATCACCATAGTCCTCTCACACATCCTATCTAGTCGTTGGGTGCAAGAGAATGACTGGGACTGACGTAGAGGGGAGGAGCTATATGCAGCTCTGCTGGGTGAATCCTCTTGCATTTCCTGTTGGGGAGGAGTTATATCCCAGAAGTAATGATGACCCGTGGACTGATCACACATAACAGAAGAAATAACTTTTGTAGCCAGCCCAGGTCTAGACGACTAGAAGAAAAGGGAGATCATTAGTAGCTAGTAAGTAAGACTTTAGTAGTAATACTACAGTAGTACTGTATAATTACATACAGGGTGGAGTGACCCCTCAGAAACAAACAGCAGGAGTGGACCAGTATTGTAACATATTATAGCTGCTAAGCTCAGCTGTCACAATTAAATTAGTTAATTCCTTATTTATTTAAAATAAAACATAAGTAAAAAGTAAATTGAATTAATACTTTTTACTAATGTTTTTGTTTTAAATAAATGAGTGATTATAAACTAACTGATTGATTTTCCTACCCAACTAGAGATGACTGATTCCATATTAGTTTGCTATATAATTGCAGTGGATAAAAAAAGGTTAAATTACCAAATATAAAACCTAAGGAGGTTACCGTTTGACCTTTTCCTATAAGGAGTGAAATAAACAAGTAGCAAAAAACAATTCAACTAGGCATGTCCTGCTGAGAATTGTCTTAGCAAGTACTATAACTACATGTTAACAGTTTATCCATTTGCTGGTGTTAAACACATAGGCCTCTATTTATCAAGCTGTCAACCGCAAATACGCTGGAATTCCGCAGCGTATTTATGGCGAGCCTGATTCGCCGTAGTTATCAAACCCTACAGACCGGCAAAAGTAGAATTTTGTGACGTAACATACGATCCGGCAGACTCAGTCCGACACAGATCGATTGTTACGTCACTCCAGATGTTCCGAACGCAAGTTCGGCACAATCTAACTACTTTTGGAAGTTATCAAAGAACTAGCAGGTACGCACGCCACTTTTCCGGCCCAGCGTACCTGGTTTTAAATCCGCCGCCCTGGAGGCGGCGGATGCCATAAGAATCAATGGGAGTCTAACAGCAGCGAAAGTTCATGTTCGCTGCTGCCCGATATCCCATTGATTCCTATGGGAACGTCTACACCTAACACCCTAACATGTACCCCGAGTCTAAACACCCCTAATCTGCCCCCCCCACATTATACTTATTAACCCCTAAACCGCCGCTCCTGGACCCCGACGCAACTCAATAAACGTATTAACCCCTAAACCGCCGCTCCTGGACCCCGTTGCAACTCTAATAAATGTATTAACCCCTAAGCCGCCGCTCCCTGACCCCGCCGTCACCTACATTATACCTATTAACCCCTAATCTGCCGCCCCCTATACCACCGCCACCTACATAAAGTTATTAACAACTATCCTGCCGATCCCGGACCCCGCCGCAACTAAATAAATTGATTAACCCCTAAACTACCGCTCCCGGAGCCCACTGCCACCTACATTATATTTATTAACCCCTAATCTGCCCCCCTACACCGCTGCCACTATAATAAACATATTAACCCCTAAACCTTAGTCTAACCCTAACAGTTAGAGTTAGACTTAGGTTTAGGGGTTAATAAATTTTATATAGTGGCGGCGACGTTGGGGGCAGGAGATTAGGGGTTAATAAATTTAATGTAGGTGGCGGCGGTGTAGGGGGGGTCAGATTAGGGGTTAATAAATTTAATGTAGGTGGCGGTGGGGTCCGGGAGCGGCGGTTTAGGGGTTAAACATTTTATTTAGGTGCGGTGGGCTCCGGCAGCGGCGGTTTAGGGGGTAAACCAGTATAGTATAGTGTGAGTGCTTAGTGACAGGGTAGCAAGAAAGCTACGAATAAGCTGATGAGCAGCGAGATCGATGACTGTTAGTTAACAACAGTCCGCTGCTCATCGCACTGTACTTGGTGCGCGTCTTTTTGACAGGTTTCTTGATAATTTTGGCAAACTTATTCAGGTCCGCGGCAGCGATGTTAGGCGATCTTAGGCGAGCGTATTGGTGCCATCGAATGCAAAAAAGTCGACGGATTGATAAGTAGGGGCCATAGTTACCGGCTCCTGCAAACATTTGTGAAATAATAAAATGCTCTAACAAATATGTGTGTATACTTGTACATTTAGGTGGTTGCACTAATGTGTATGTTTACTACAAATTTATTTAGAAGAAAATTATATTAAAAGGAAAAAAATATAAACACACATTTTAATTTTAATATCTATCACACTTTTAAACTGGAGGAATGCATTATATAATAGTCTGTACAGTGTAGGTTTATGCTAACTTGTAAAATTATATACATTTAAGGATAAATTATTTCAGTATCATCAATGTTTAGGAATTCTGTATGGTCACTAACCTTTTTTCAGGGGTGGTCACAGATATAAATAATCGGTTTAACACTATGCAGAAATGTATACAGGACATGTAGAATATGAGATGATATCATGACGTGAGAGTGCTTTGTCAGGCATATTTATATATCTTGGCTCAGTGGGTATAGAAAACATTACTTTCCAGGAATTCATAAAGGGACAGTCTAGTGAAAATTAAACCTTTATGATTCAGATAGAGCAGCCATTTTATGCAAATTTCTAATTTACTCCTTTTATAAATTTTTCTTCATACTCTTGGTATCTTTATTTAAAAAAGCAAGAATGTAAGCTTAGGAGCCTGCCCGTTTTTGGTTCAGAACCTCGGTAGCACTTTCTAAATGGTGTCTAAATGTAGCCAACAATCAGCAAGCGCTACCCAGTTGTTGAACCAAAAATGGGCCTGCTCCTAAGCTTACATTCAAATAAAGATACAAAGAAAATTAATAATAGAAGTAAATTCCTATTTTTTGGGATTAGTTAAGGTTTGACTTAACATATGCAACTTAATTCTTATTATTGCATTTTTTAAATTTATTTTTACTATGGGTGTCAGAAGGGGCCTTATGTTCAAGTTTCGCCTAAGGCCTTGCGAAGTCTAGAGTCGCCACTGCCCGTAGGTCAGAAACCCCGGGAGCAGAACAGGAACAGAATAGTAATATCCGTGTACGCCACAAACAAAAGCCACAGGCTTCCATTGGATAGGCAGTCAGACTAAATGTCAAGCCATAATAACTAGCCAACCAAGTAGCTAGCAAACTTGTACCAGGATGTTCCTGGAAAGGAACAAGAGAAAAACTCAGAAAGCAGGGCGGACCAACTCCCCCAGTACTAGAAATGGGGTGAGGGAGGATGACACCCTGACCAATAATGAAGAACCCCGCTGAGGGAAGGTTCCATATCATCCAAACCAACTGCAAGGCCTCCCAACCTAAGGAAGGAGCATTCGGGATTCATGATACATGGTCGATGCCCAAACTGAGCAGTCAGGGTCCCTGACCCCTACTCTGATCGAACTGTCCCATCACAGAAGCGACTGGCAAAGTCCAAAAGTACAAGGGAGATTAAAAAATCCCAGCATCGACAAGGTCTGGAGATCAGATAGCGAATCTCCAGCCACGATTTCTTAAGGAAAAGAAGTAGGAAAGAGGCACCGATAACCAGAGAGACTAGCTCGGGTTCCAGGATACCTATCCTCATTTCCCTTCAGAAAGGGAAGGTACACTCAGCAAAGAGAAACCCTTGACCCACTGAACTCCTAGAGTCAGAAGAGAAAAACTACCTCAGGAGGAGCCAACTGGATAGGCGCAGTAGACCAGATCCTCCCAAATAGAAGGAAATCGAAGAAACCCAGGAAGACTCCAGTAGGGAAATTCCCAGGAAAAACTTGCTCCATTTCTCCTGAAGAGAGAAAAATAACCGCCCCAGTAGGAACAAGGAGATTTCCCCAGGATCGGGAAACCAAGCCTGCTACTGGACGTCGGACAGATCAAAAATCTATGAAAATCTGGAAAACAGATTAACCAAAATGCCAAGTCAAAGACAAGGACTAGGTTAAAAAAACAGACACCCAGAACCAGGAGTCGGATCAAAACCAAGAAACCTTGCAGTACAACCACAAAGTTACCCCTTCTGTAAATGTCATTGCACAAGAGTTGATGCAATAACTACAATGCCCCCATGGGGTCTTGAACTCTGATCTCTCATGATGTATCCCAGTGACTGTCCACTCAGCCCTACAGGGCTTCTAGGATAACACCCAAAAAGTCCAAAGACAAAGGTAGGACCCAAAAGAGTTCAGAACTCAGAAATTAATCCCTGTTTGAGAGAATAGGACAGTCTACAGAGATCCAGTCTGGATCGAGCCCACAAACCCTACAGCTCAAGGAATTGATGATGAACGAGCATACTAAAACTCCAATCAGGCGACGGCAAAATAGACTGCATAACAGTCTATAATAAATGGTTATTATCTTATTTATTATGTAAGAGCAACTTGTGGACATTTCCTACATACTACAATAAATGTGATCTTACACTAATCTTGATTATATTTAGAATATCATTCTATAAGATGTATAAGATCTTTAGGAAAAAGAAAGCACGAAGAGTTAAATATGTTAAAATTTGGAAAAAACATAATTTATGCTTACCTGATAAATTTATTTCTCTTGTAGTGTATCCAGTCCACGGATCATCCATTACTTGTGGGATATTCTCCTTCCCAACAGGAAGTTGCAAGAGGATCACCCACAGCAGAGCTGCTATATAGCTCCTCCCCTCACTGCCATATCCAGTCATTCGACCGAAACAAGACGAGAAAGGAGAAACCATAGGGTGCAGTGGTGACTGTAGTTTAATTAAAATTTAGACCTGCCTTAAAAGGACAGGGCGGGCCATGGACTGGATACACTACAAGAGAAATAAATTTATCAGGTAAACATAAATTCTGTTTTCTCTTACATGGTGTATCCAGTCCACGGATCATCCATTACTTGTGGGATACCAATACCAAAGCTAAAGTACACGGATGATGGGAGGGACAAGGCAGGAACTTAAACGGAAGGAACCACTGCCTGTAGAACCTTTCTCCCAAAAACAGCCTCCGAAGAAGCAAAAGTGTCAAATTCGTAAAATTTTGAAAAGGTGTGAAGCGAAGACCAAGTCGCAGCCTTGCAAATCTGTTCAACAGAGGCCTCATTTTTAAAGGCCCAGGTGGAAGCCACAGCTCTAGTAGAATGAGCTGTAATCCTTTCAAGGGGCTGCTGTCCAGCAGTCTTATAGGCTAAGCATATTATGCTCCGAAGCCAAAAGGAGAGAGAGGTTGCCGAAGCTTTTTGACCTCTCCTCTGTCCAGAGTAAACGACAAACAGGGCAGATGTTTGACGAAAATCTTTAGTAGCCTGTAAGTAAAACTTCAAGGCACGGACTACGTCCAGATTATGCAAAAGACGTTCCTTCTTTGAAGAAGGATTAGGACACAATGATGGAACAACAATCTCTTGATTGATATTCCTGTTAGAAACCACCTTAGGTAAAAACCCAAATTTGGTACGCAGAACTACCTTGTCTGAATGAAAAATCAGATAAGGAGAATCACAATGTAAGGCAGATAACTCAGAGACTCTTTGAGCCGAGGAAATAGCCATAAAAAACAGAACTTTCCAAGATAAAAGTTTAATATCAATGGAATGGAGGGGTTCAAACAGAACTCCCTGAAGAACTTTAAGAACCAAGTTTAAGCTCCACGGGGGAGCAACAGTTTTAAACACAGGCTTAATCCTAACCAAAGCCTGACAAAATGCCTGGACGTCTGGAACTTCTGCCAGACTCTTGTGCAAAAGAATAGACAGAGCAGAGATCTGTCCTTTTAAAGAACTAGCTGATAAGCCTTTGTCCAAACCCTCTTGGAGAAAGAACAATATCCTAGGAATCCTAACCTTACTCCATGAGTAACTCTTGGATTCACACCAATAAAGATATTTACGCCATATCTTATGGTAGATTTTCCTGGTGACAGGCTTCCGAGCCTGTATTAAGGTATCAATGACTGACTCTGAGAAGCCACGCCTTGATAGAATCAAGCGTTCAATCTCCATGCAGTCAGTCTCAGAGAAATTAGATTTGGATGATTGAAAGGACCTTGTATTAGAAGGTCCTGCCTCAGAGGCAGAGTCCATGGTGGAAGAGATGACATGTCCACTAGGTCTGCATACCTGGTCCTGCGTGGCCACGCAGGCGCTATCAGAATCACCGATGCTCTCTCCTGTTTGATTTTGGCAATCAGTCGAGGGAGCAGAGGAAACGGTGGAAACACATAGGCCAGGTTGAAGAACCAAGGAGCTGCTAGAGCATCTATCAGCATTGCTCCCGGGTCCCTGGACCTGGATCCGTAACAAGGAAGCTTGGCGTTCTGGCGAGACACCATGAGATCCAGTTCTGGTTTGCCCCAACGATGGACCAGTTGAGCAAACACCTCCGGATGAAGTTCCCACTCCCCCGGATGAAAAGTCTGACGACTTAGAAAATCTGCCTCCCAGTTCTCTACGCCTGGGATGTGGATCGCTGACAGGTGGCAAGAGTGAGACTCTGCCCAGCGAATTATCTTTGAGACTTCTAACATCGCTAGGGAACTCCTGGTTCCCCCTTGATGGTTGATGTAAGCCACAGTCGTGATGTTGTCCGACTGAAATCTGATGAACCTCAGTGTTGCTAACTGAGGCCAAGCTAGAAGAGCATTGAATATTGCTCTTAACTCCAGAATATTTATTGGGAGGAGTTTCTCCTCCTGAGTCCACGATCCCTGAGCCTTCAGGGAGTTCCAGACTGCGCCCCAACCTAGAAGGTTGGCATCTGTTGTTACAATCGTCCAATCTGGCCTGCGAAAGGTCATACCCTTGGACAGATGGACCCGAGAAAGCCACCAGAGAAGAGAATCTCTGGTCTCTTGATCCAGATTTAGTAGAGGGGACAAATCTGAGTAATCCCCATTCCACTGACTTAGCATGCATAATTGCAGCGGTCTGAGATGCAGGCGCGCAAATGGCACTATGTCCATTGCCGCTACCATTAAGCCGATTACTTCCATGCACTGAGCCACTGACGGGCGTGGAATGGAATGAAGGACACGGCAAGCATTTAGAAGTTTTGATAACCTGGACTCCGTCAGGTAAATTTTCATCTCTACAGAATATATAAGAGCCCCTAGGAAGGAGACTCTTGTGAGTAGTGATAGAGAACTCTTTTCCACGTTCACTTTCCACCCATGCGACCTCAGAAATGCCAGAACTATCTCTGTATGAGACTTGGCAATTTGAAAGCTTGATGCCTGTATCAGGATGTCGTCTACATACGGAGCCACCGCTATGCCTCGCGGTTTTAGAACCGCCAGAAGTGAGCCCAGAACCTTTGTAAAAATTCTCGGGGCAGTGGCCAACCCGAAGGGAAGAGCTACAAATTGGTAATGCCTGTCTAGAAAGGCAAACCTTAGGAACCGATGATGATCTTTGTGAATCGGTATGTGAAGGTAGGCATCCTTTAAGTCCACTGTGGTCATGTACTGACCCTCTTGGATCATGGGTAGGATGGTCCGAATAGTTTCCAATTTTAATGATGGAACTCTGAGGAATTTAAGATCTTTAGATCCAAGATTGGTCTGAAGGTTCCCTCTTTCTTGGGAACCACAAACAGATTTGAATAAAATCCCTGTCCTTGTTCCGTCCGCGTAACTGGATGGATCACTCCCATTACTAGGAGATCTTGCACACAGCTTAGGAATGCCTCTTTCTTTATCTGGTTTGCTGATAACCTTGAAAGATGAAATCTCCCTTGTGGAGGAGAAGATTTGAAGTCCAGAAGATATCCCTGAGATATGATCTCCAACGCCCAGGGATCCTGTACATCTCTTGCCCACGCTTGGGCGAAGAGAGAAAGTCTGCCCCCCACTAGATCCGTTTCCGGATAGGGGGCCGTTCCTTCATGCTGTCTTGGGGGCAGCAGCAGGCTTTCTGGCCTGCTTGCCCTTGTTCCAGGACTGGTTAGGTTTCCAGGCCTGTCTGGAATGAGCAACAGTTCCCTCTTGTTTGAAGCGGAGGAAGTTGATGCTGCTCCTGCCTTGAAATTTCGAAAGGCACGAAAATTATACTGTTTGGCCTTTGATTTGGCCCTGTCCTGAGGAAGGGTATGACCCTTGCCTCCAGTAATGTCAGCAATAATTTCCTTCAAGCCAGGCCCAAATAAGGTCTGCCCCTTGAAAGGAATGTTGAGTAATTTAGACTTCGAAGTCAAGTCAGCTGACCAGGATTTAAGCCATAGCGCCCTACGCGCCTGGATGGCGAATCCGAAATTCTTAGCCGTTAGTTTAGTCAAATGAACAATGGCATCAGAAACAAATGAGTTAGCTAGCTTAAGCGTTCTAAGATTGGCAATAATTTCATTCAATGGAGCTGTCTGGATGGCCTCTTCCAGGGCCTTAAACCAGAATGCCGCCGCAGCAGTGACAGACGCAATGCATGCAAGGGGCTGTAAAATAAAACCTTGTTGAATAAACATTTTCTTAAGGTAACCCTCCAATTTTTTATCCATTGGATCTGAAAAAGCACAACTGTCCTCAACCGGGATAGTGGTACACTTTGCTAAAGTAGAAACTGCTCCCTCCACCTTAGGGACCGTCTGCCATAAGTCCCGTGTAGTGGCGTCTATTGGAAACATTTTTCTAAATATAGGTGGTGGGGAAAAGGGCACACCGGGTCTATTCCACTCCTTGCTAATAATTTCTGTAAGCCTTTTAGGTATAGGAAAAACGTCAGTACACACCGGCACCGCATAGTATCTATCCAGCCTACACAATTTCTCTGGAATTGCAACTGCGTTACAGTCATTCAGAGCAGCTAATACCACCCCAAGCAATACACGGAGGTTCTCAAGCTTAAATTTAAAATTAGAAATCTCTGAATCAGGTTTCCCCGAGTCAGAGATGTCACCCACAGACTGAAGCTCTCCGTCCTCATGTTCTGCATACTGTGACGCAGTATCAGACATGGCTCTAACAGGATTTGCGCGCTCTGTATCTCTCCTAACCCCAGAGCTATCGCGATTGCCTCTTAATTCAGGCAATCTAGATAATACCTCTGACAGGGTATTATTCATGATTGCAGCCATGTCCTGCAAGGTAATCGCTATGGGCGTCCCTGATGTAATTTGCGCCATATTAGCGTGCGTCCCCTGAGCGGGAGGCGAAGGGTCTGACACGTGGGGAGAGTTAGTTCGCATAACTTCCCCCTCGACAGAACCCTCTGGTGATAATTCTTTTATAGATAAAGACTGATCTTTACTGTTTAAGGTGAAATCAATACATTTAGTGCACATTCTCCTATGGGGCTCCACCATGGCTTTCAAACATAATGAACAAGTAGGTTCCTCTGTATCAGACATGTTTAAACAGACTAGCAATGAGACTAGCAAGCTTGGAAAACACTTAAAACAAGTTTACAAGCAATATAAAAAACGTTACTGCGCCTTTAAGAAACACAAATTTTGTCCAAATTTGAAATAATAGTGAAAAAAGGCAGTTACACTAACGAAATTTTTACAGTGTATGTAACAAGTCAGCAGAGCATTGCACCCACTTGCAAATTGATGATTAACCCTTTAATAACAAAAACAGAATAATAAATGACAAAAACGTTTTTTGGGGGGGTTTTTTTGTTTTGTTTTTTAAACACAGTCACAACAACTGCCACAGTCTACTGTGATTGTTACCCTCCTCAAACACGACTTTGAAGCCTTTTGAGCCCTTCAGAGATGTCCTGTATCATGCAGAGGGAAGCTGAATGTCTCTGTCAGTATTT
This sequence comes from Bombina bombina, assembly GCF_027579735.1. Classification (NCBI taxonomy): domain Eukaryota; kingdom Metazoa; phylum Chordata; class Amphibia; order Anura; family Bombinatoridae; genus Bombina; species Bombina bombina. Next base: position 1,305,508,921 of record NC_069500.1, read on the forward strand.
TTAGCTGCACAGAAAAGCACTAAAATAGGCCCATCCCACTCATATTGCAACAGTGGAAAGCTTCAGGAAACTGTTTCTAGGCAAAAATCAAGCCAGCCATGTGGAAAAAACTAGGTCCCAATAAGTTTTATCACCAAACATATATAAAAAACTATTAAACATGCCAGCAAACGTTTTAAAATACACTTTTATAAGAGTATGTATCTCTATTAATAAGCCTGATACCAGTCGCTATCACTGCATTTAAGGCTTTACTTACATTACTTCGGTATCAGCACATTCCATCCCTAGAAAAATATTTTAACTGCACATACCTTATTGCAGGAAAACCTACACTCTATTCCCCCTCTGAAGTTACCTCACTCCTCAGAATAAGTGAGAACAGCAAAGGATCTTAGTTACTTCTGCTAAGATCATAGAAAACGCAGGCAGATTCTTCTTCCAAATACTGCCTGAGATAAACAGTACACTCCGGTACCATTTAAAAATAACAAACTTTTGATTGAAGAAATAAACTAAGCATAAAACACCACAGTTCTCTTACGACCTCCATCTTAGTTGAGAGTTGCAAGAGAATGACTGGGTATGGCAGTGAGGGAAGGAGCTATATAGCAGCTCTGCTGTGGGTGATCCTCTTGCAACTTCCTGTTGGGAAGGAGAATATCCCATAAGTAATGGATGATCCGTGGACTGGATACACTTAACAAGAGAAATCAAGCACACACTTACTTCGCCACCTCCATAGAAGGCAAAGTTTGTAAAACTGAATTGTGGGTGTGGTGAGGAGTGTATTTATAGGCATTTTGAGGTTTGGGAAACTTTGCCACTCCTGGTAGGAATGTATATCCCATACGTCACTAGCTCATTGACTCTTGCCAATTACATGAAAGAAACATGTACATTAAGATTCCGTAGTCTTAAATAATTTTTTATTGAAAAATTAAGGTGTTAGTCATTTATAAGAAAAGAGATTTTTTTGGAAAAAAATTGTGATTTCTTTTTTTGCCCATATCGCCCAGCCCTAATTTTATATATTTATATATATATATATATATATATATATATATATATATATATATATATATATATATATACACATATACATACAGTACACACATACACACATACATATACATACACACATACACACGCAGCCACCAATAAGCAGATACCAACCAGTGGTGCATTGCTGCTCCTGAGCCTGCCTAGGTATGCTTTTCAACAAAGGACATCAAGATAACGAGACAAATTAGATAATAGAAGTAAAATTGAAAATTGTTTAAAACTGCATATTATATCGAAATCAAAAATTTTTAATTTTGACTTTTCTGGCCCTTTAAACCAATTGCTCCACGGCAATTCTATGTAAACAGATTTAACCCCTTACTACGTTTCAAGAAGCTCAATGAATAGAAGATTGTTTGTAGTGGAATAGATCTGCACAAGTGTAAGGAGGGGCAAACAGTAAAGATGAAAGTGAAACCTAAAAGGATATAGGGCCTGATCCGATATGCAGCGTTGCCCGCAAAAGCCGGCGACGCCGAATTTTGTGCGGGTTTGGTATCCTATATACGGCGTAACCTAGAAGTTACGCTCGTATATTTCTGCTTTCGGCCGTAGTTTTTTGGGCCATAGGCAGGTATACCAAACCCGCGCAGTTTGGTATCCAATATACAGCGTAAGGACTTACGTGGCGAAAATGGAGAAATCTTACTCCATTTTCACCTCGCCACAAAATGCAGCCGTAGTAAGCCTTACGCTGTCTATTGGAGCCCCGTAACTCCCTAAACTACCTGCTAAATAAAACCTAACACCTAACGCATGCGCAATGTCTATCTACCTGTCAGGGGCGGCGGGGTCCGGGAGCGGCGGTTTAGGGGTTAATACATTTTTTATTATTAAGAGAGTGAGGGGGGATAGTGGATAGAGGGTTAGACGTGTCGGGCTATGTTTGGGAGGCATGTTAGACAGTACGGGTGACTTTATAACTTAGTCAGATTTTGTAGGCGCCGGCAGTTTCTAAAGTGCCGTAAGTCACTGGCGACTCCAGAAATTTGTACTTACGCAGATTTCTGGACATCGCTGGTTTATCAGAGTTACAGCACTTTTGCATCTGACGGCGCCGTATATAGGATAGCTCGAGTTGCGAGCTGAAACTATAGGCAGGGGTTCCCTCGCTTGTGCCGCAAACTATGATCTTTATCGGATCGCGCCCAAGGTTTTAGTTAAATAAAACTATTTAAAGTGAATGTCAATTTTCAGCAATGAGTGCCCGGTTTTTAAAAATACTTTTAAAAACAGGGGCACTTTCATTGCTGAAAGTTTACATTGCACCGGATTTGTAGAAATACTTACCTTTTACTTCTGCAAAGCCGGATCAACGATCCACTGCCTTCTTCTTTCTTCTGTACAACCACAGCAATGACGAAACCGGCTTCCTCCAATCACAGCCGGGCATCACGAGATGGATGCTCTGGGGGGGGAAGCCATGATTGGAGGAAGCCTGTTTTGTCATTTCTGATGTCAGTACAGAGGAACTGAGACTGGAATCGGCGATACGGCTTTGCAGAAGTAAAAAGTAAGTATTTCTACAAATTCGGTGCAATGTAAACTTTCATCAATGAAAGTATCCCTGTTTTTAAAAGTATTTTTAAAAACCGGGCACTTATTGCTGAAAATTGACATTCACTTTAAATTGTCAATATTAAAGGTAATTATGACTTTTCTTTAGTTTAATAAACCTTTTTTAAATTGTTAATATTAAAGGTAATGATTATTTTTCTCCTTCTAATAAAGTACAGCTGAAAAGCAGATCAAATATTAACCTGTTAAACTGGAGATAGCTCACCTCCCAATAATTTCAAAATCATCCCTGTAATTCTAATGGTACAAAACTAAATCAGTAATTTTCTGGTATAACTGGAAAAATCATCTGGAAAGTTATTACTGTACTCTAAAAATGAAACTGTTGTGTAAAAAAAAAAAACATGATTTACATAGGGTCTTACAGACTATAACATGTAAAATAAACAAAAGTCTATGCAAAACCTAGAACATCTCTGATAAGATTCTTCATGTGACATATTCCTAAATGAGATCTATCCGTTCTAATCATAAGTGAGTCTGATTGTATATGACAACTCTGAGGAAGGATTACACTGTTCTGAGTGTAAGTAACAGAATCTGAATGTGTTGGATCAAGATGCAAATCTTATCACCTGGTTAACAATGTTTAACTTTAATTCTTAAAACAATTTGATTCAAAATACCATAAATAATAATATTCTGTTCAATATAAAAACATTTGATGAATTTTACATCTATTTTGCAAATATTTCAACACACACATTGTGTTTCATTTTGCAGCAAATGCAGAAATACTTTATAAAACACAGTGATGCAAAAACAGATGTTCAACATGGTCTGGACATTTTATTACACTTAGATGATGTTTTATTATTATTAATATAAAAAGGCTATACACATTGTCAAATTCTGGAAAAAGATTTAATTTTAAATTAAAAATGAGCCTGCTGAGTGTAGGTTACAGGTTACTGCCAGTGGCTACAATCTTTATTGAGCAGAGCCCTCGGTGTCACGGGTCTGTTGGGGGCAATAACCTTAGCGACCTTCTACATATATCAATTATCATATTGACATTGATAGAACATGTCAGGATGCAACAACTAAATTTCAGCATGGCCCTTAATGTGGTCTAAGTTCCTTGCATATATTACAATGAGTACTTTTGTGACAAGATCTATTTAATTTGTAATTGGGAAGAAACAGAAGTTTCCTTTTTTAGCAACAAATCTGCTATGCACTCGATCATTTTAGTGGGAAGCAAAGCAGGTAAAGTAAACAAGCAGTTATTCCTCTTTTAAAATCACATCTGCTGAAAATCAGTGGCTTAATAGTGAGTAAGTACAGAGCTGAATATATGAAAATAAGATTCATATATGTAAAAGGCTGGAACTGAATATTTTGCAACTGTAAATCCAAACTAAAGAACTATATGACCTCTAAAGCCATTTACCCATATACCCACTATTTTAAAGTGCGTTTAAAGGGAATGAAACTTTAATTAAAAAAATAATTATAATAAAAAAAAAATGATATATATATTTCATGGTTCAGATGTTCACCAATTCTTACTGAGTACATGTAAGAGTTCACAGTGTATACGAACGTATATGAGTCATTAATTGGCTGATGGCTGGCAAATTAAAGAAAATTTTAAATGTTATTGTATTTTCTTTTTATTATGCAAGTTTTGATTATGCAATGCTACTTTATTTAAAAGAATGTTATAATTGTACTCTTTAAAGGTATAGTCTACTCCAGAATTTGTATTGTTTAAAATTATAAATAATCCCTTTATTACCCATTCCCCAGTTTTGCATAACCAACACAGCAATATTAATATACTTTTTACCTCTGTAATTATCTTGTATTTAAGCCTCTGCAGGCTGCCCCCTTATTTCAGTTCTTTTGACAAACTTGCATTTTAGCCAATCAGTGCTGACTCATAGGTAACTCCACGGGAGTGAGCACAATGTTGTATGGCACACATGAACTAGCACTATCTACCTGTAAAAAACTGTCAAAATGCCCTGAGATAAGAGACAACCTTCAAGGGCTTAGAAACAAGCATATTAGTCTACCTGGGTTTAGCTTAAAAAAAAAAAAGAATACCAAGAGAACAGAGAAAATTTGATGATAAAAGTAAATTGGAAAGTTATTTAAAATTGCATGTGTATAATAGACTGAAATAGCATTGCACCCACTTGCAAATGGATGATTAACCCCTTAGTTTAAAAACGATATAAACGTTTTTAAACAGTCACAACCAACTGGCACAGCTCTGCTGTGGCCCTACCTGCCCATACAACGACTTTGGAAGGCACAAAAACCCTTTAGAGAGGTCCTATATGTTCAGGGGACTCCTTCAGGGAAGCTGGATGTCTCAAGCTGCAAAAACTACTAGGCCCCTCCCAACCTGTACTCACAGTGAGAGGGCCTTAAAAAACTATTCCTAGGCAAAATCTAGTCAGCCATGTGGAAAAACTGGGCCCCAGAATAAAGTTTTATCACCAATATATAATAAACGTTTATATACCTCAAGCAAACGTTATATCTATTCAGTAATGGGAGTAAATAACAAAAATATTACCCTTTACAGCAAGCATGATACTAGTCGTTATTAAATCACTGTAATCAGGCTTACCTTAAATAAATCCGGTATTGTCAGCATTTTCTAGCTTATCTCTCTAGAAAAATTTAAAACTGCACATACCTCAGAGCAGGAGACCCTGCACGCTATTCCCCCAGCTGAAGTTACCCATCTCTTCAGTTATGTGTGAGAACAGCAGTGGATCTTAGTTACAAGCTGCTAAGATCATCAAAAACCACAGGCAGACTCTTCTTCAACTTTCTGCCTGAGGCTAAAATAGTACAACTCCGGTACCATTTGAAAATAATAAACTTTTGATTGAAGATAAACTACATTAATGCACCACATCTCTCTAGCTGCTTCCCTTGTCGAGAGCTGCAAGCGAATGACTGGGAGGTGGCAGTTAGGGGAGGAGCTATATAGACAGCTCTGCTGTGGGTGATCCTCTTGCAGCTTCCTGTTGGGAAGGAGAATATCCCACAAGTAATGGATGAATCCGTGGACTGGATACACCTTACAAGAGAAATTACAGTTAAACACAAACACCGCAGAAATGTAAAAATAGCCCTGGTACTTAATGGGACAGTTTACTCAAAAAAATTCTCCCCTTTAATTTGTTCCCAATTATCCACTTTATCTGCTGGAGTGTATTAAATTGTTTACAAGTATTTCCATTACCCTTATATTGGCATTTGAAATAGCATATTTAGCTTGTGGTATCCCTACCCATCCTGAAAGTTTTTGGCTTCAAGGCCAAGCTGTATTAACACAGCTAATAGAAGAAATTACACTCCCAGTGGGTTATAGAAGAGATAAGGTAATAAAATGTTAATTTTCCATTGTTCTCTCCAAGTATTGGCGATTAATTTATGGACAGATATAAGATAAATAAGCATGTATATGTACTCAATGTGATAACGTAATAAGATCTGATTATACCTCCAAGCTCAGCCTATTTTATTAGGTTGTGGCATCAAAACACAAAATCAGCTAATTCATATACACAAATAAACCTTAAAAAAGCAAATCTCATAATTGGAAACACATTAAGGAAAAAACAATTTTATAGTATACTGTCCCTTTAAGGGTAAGAAAATTGAAAAATGGTCTGGGCACTAAGGGGTTAATGTCAGTTAATAACTTAGGTAAACTAATCTCTGAGTTACTTAAAAAACATAATTTATGCTTACCTGATAAATTTATTTATTTCCGGATATGGTGAGTCCACGACGTCATCAATTACTAGTGGGAATATCTCTCCTGTCCAGCAGAAGGCGGCAAAGAGAACCACAGCAAAGCTGTTAAATACCACTCCCCTTCCCATAATCCCCAGTCATTCGATCGAAGGGAAATGAAAAAATGAATAATACAAAGGTGTATAGGTGCCTGAGGTTTAGTCAAAAATAACGGTCTTAAATATAAGGGTGGGGTCGTGGACTCACCATATCCGGAAATAAATAAATTTATCAGGTAAGCATAAATTATGTTTTCTTTCCTAAGATATGGTAAGTCCACAACTTCATCAATTACTAGTGGAAACCAATACCCAAGTTAGAGGACACGGATGACTAGGGAGTGAAAAAGACAGGTGGACTTAAACAGAAGGCACCCCCGCTTGAAGAACCATCCTCCCAAAATAAGCCTCAGCTGAGGCAAAAGTATAACATTAATAAAAATTTTGAAAAGGTGTGCAGAGAGGACCAAGTTGCAGCTTTGCAAATCTGTTCCACAGAAGCTTCATTTTTAAAAGCCCAAGAAGACGAGACAATCCTAGTGAAAGGAGCTGTAACTCTTTCAGGAGGCTGCTGACCAGCAGTCTCATAAGCAAAACTAATCAAACTTCTCAACGAAAGGAAAGAGAAGTAGCAGTAGCCATCTGACCCTTACGCTTTCCTGAGAAACAAACAAAAAGGGTAGAAGACTGACGAAAATCCTTAGTCGCCTGTAAGTAGAATTTTTAAGCACGCACTACATCCAAGTTGTGCAACAGACGCTCCTTATGAGAAGAAGGATTGGGACAGAGAGAAGGAACAGCAACTTCCTGATTAATATTCCTAACCAAAACCACTTTAGGAAGAAAACCCAACCTAGTACATTGGACCACATTATCCGCATGAAAGATAAGGTAAGGAGAATCATACTGCAAAGCTAAGAGTTAAGAAACTCTCCTCGCAGAAGAGATGGCAACAAGAAACAAAAAAAATCCAAGATAATTAAATATCTATGGAATGCATTGGCTCAAACGGAGCCTGCTGCAAAACCTCAAAAAAAAGGTTAACACTCCAAGGAGGAGTAACAGACTTAAACACAGGCTTGATTCTGACCAAGGCCTGACAAAAAGATTGAACATCTGGCATGACCGCCAAACGCTTATGCAATAGAATAGATAAAGCAGAAATCTGACCTTTCAGAGTACTGACTGACAACCCCTTCTCCAGACCTTCCTGGAGAAAAGACAATTATAGGAATCTTAACCCTACTCCAAGAGTAGCCCTTAGATTTACACCAATAAAGGTATTTACGCCATACCTTATGGTAAATTTTCTGAGTAACAGGCTTGCGAGCTTGAATCATGGTCGTAATGATCGATTCAGAAAAATAACGCTGAGAAAAAACTAATCGTTCAATATCCCAGCAGTCAGTTTCAAAGAAACGAGATTTGGATGGAAAAAAGGACCCTGAGTTAGAATGTCCTTCCTCAGAGGCAGCCTCCAAGGAGGCAGAGATGCCATGTTCACTAGGTCTGCATACCAGATCCTGTGAGGCCATGCAGGAGCTATTACAATTACTGCCGCTCTCTCCTGTTTGATACGAGCAATGACTTGTGGAAGAAGAAGAAACGGAGGAAACGGATAAACTAGACCGAACCTCCAAGGCACCGCCAGAGCATCTATCAGAGCTGCCTGCGGATCTCTTGACCTTGAACCGTACCGTACCTTGGAAGCTTGGCATTCTGCAGAGACATCAGATCCAACTCTGGCATCGCCCATTTGAGGGTTAACCTGGAGAACACCTCCGGATGGAGAGCCCACTCCCCGGGATGAAAAGTCTTTTTAGAAAATCTGCTTCCCAATTGTCCACTCCTGGAATGTGGATTGCAGATAGACAACAATCGTGAACATCAGCCCACCGAATAATCCGAGCCACCTCCCTCATGGCTAAGAAACTCTGAGTTCCTCCCTGGTGGTTGATGTAAGCCACAGAGGTGATATTGTCCAACTGAAATCTGATAAATTGGGCTAAAGCCAACTGAGGCCAAGTTATCAGAGAATTGTAAATCGCTCTCAACTCCAAGATGTTTATGGGGAGAGTAGACTCCTCCCGAGTTCATAATCCCTGCGCCTTTAACAAGTCCCAGACTGCTCCCCAACCTAACAGGCAGGCATCTGTGGTCACAATCACCCAAGAAGGCCTCAAGAAGCATGTGCCCTGGGACAGATGTTCCCGAGAAAACCACCACGGAAGAGAGTCTCTTGCTAATACGTCTAAATCCTCTGGGACAGATCAAAATGGTTTCTGTTCCATTGCTTGAGCATGCATAATTGCAGAGCTCTCAAATGGAATCGAGCAAAGGGAATGAAGTCCTTGGAAGCGACCATCAAACCAATTACTTCCATACATTGGGCTACAGATGGCCAAACAGTAGACTGAAAAGAGAGGCAAGCAAAGAGAATTTTGGATTTCCTGACCTCATTCAGAAAAATCTTCATAGATAGGGAGTCTATTATAGTCCCTAAGAACACCAACCTTGTAGCTGGAACAAGGGAACTCTTTCCCAGATTCAGTTTCCATCCGTGGGAACGTAGAAAAGATAACAAGATCTCTGTATAGGAGCTTGCAAGTTGAAAAGATGGAGCCTGAACCAGAATGTCGTCTATGTAAAGTGCCACTGCAATTCCCCGAAACTTAATCACTGCCAAGAGAGCCCCAAGAATTTTAGTGAAAATTTTGGGAGCTGTGGCAATGCCAAACTGAAGAGCCACAAACAAAGTGTTTGTCTAGAAAAGCGAATTAAAACAATTTGTGATGATCCCTGTGAATAGGAACATGAAGATAAGCATCCTTCAGGTCTATGGTCATCATGAACTAACCTTCCTGGACCAAATGAAGAATGGACCGAATGGTCTCTATTTTGAAGGACGGCACCCTGAGAAACCTGTTGAGACACTTTACTTTAGTTTTCTTGGGAACTACAAACAGAATTGAATAGAATCCTAGACCCTGTTCCTATACTGAAACTGGAACAATCACTCCCAGAGAGTAAAGATCCTGAATGCAGTTCAAGAATACCTCTCTTTTTACTTGATTTACAGAGAACCTTGAGAGGTGAAACCTGCCCCTGGGAGGGAGAAAATTGAATTCTATCTTGTAACCCTGAGAAACAATGCCCAATGCCCAAGGACATCTCGTAACCACTCCCGATAAAACAGGGAAAGTCTGCCCCCCTCTTGATTCGGCTCCACGGGTCGACCCAACATGCTGACTTAGACTCAGCTGAGGGTTTCTTAGATTGTTTCCCTTTGTTCCAGTACTGACTGGGTCTCCAAGAGGACTTGGATTGTTCCTGTTTGGAAGCTGAGGAGGAAGGCTTTTGACCTTTGACATTACGAAAGGAACGAAAATTACTTTGACGTCCCTTAAATCTAATCTTCTTGTCTTGCGGTAGAAAAGAACCTTTTCCACCCGTAACATCAGATATTATTTCTGCCAGTCCAGGCCCAAACAAAGTCTTACCCTTGTAAGGAAGCACCAAAAGCTTAGACTTGGAGGAAACATCAGATGGCCAAGACTTAAGTCACAATGCCCTGCGAGCCAAGACAAAGAAACCTTACAGCTTGGCCCCCATTTTAATAACTTGCATATTAGCATCAGAAAAAAATGGCTAGTTTAAGAGCCTTAAAACTATCCTGAATTTACTCCAACGAAGTTTCCTCTAAAATAGATAAAGCATTGTACCAATAAGATGGTGCATTTGTCACTGTGGCAATACAAACTGCAGGTTGCCATTGAAGACTCTGATGCACATACATCTTCTTCAAATATACCTCCAGCTTCTTACCCATTGAATCCTTAAAAGAGCAACTATCCTCTATAGGGATTGTAGTTCTCTTAGCCAGAGAAGAAATAGCCCCTTCTACTTTAGGCATTGTGTGCCAAGAATCCTTAATGGATTCAGCAATAGGAAACATCTTCTTAAAAACTGAAGACGAAGAGAACGGAATCCCTTGTCTTTCCCATTTCTGTGCAATAATCTCCATCACACGATCTGGAACAGGAAACACTTCTGTAGAGGAAGAGACATTATAAAATCTATTAAGCTTACTAGATTTCTTAGGTTTAACTACAACAGGAGAGTCAGAATCATGCAAAGTAGCCAAAACCTCTTTTAATAAAACATGAAGGTGTTCAAGCTTAAACCTAAAGCTTACTTATTCCACCTCAGACAAAAGATTAACACTGTCAGAATCAGAGATTTCACCCTCAGAAGGAACTGAGGTAACATCCTCCGTAGAATTATGAGGAAGATCAGCCTGTATAGAAGCTGCTGAAACAGGCACTTTACAATCTATTAAGTTTTCCTCTTGCGTTTTCCTAAAACAGGAAAGGCAGATAAAGCTGCAGATACTGCAGAAAATTTCTGTGCAGCGAAATCTGCAGGCAAATATACCCCACAAGAAGGTTGAGAGGAACCGCAGGGCACTGCATGTGACACCATAGAGGCTTGGAATGTTTGAGGAGAAGGCTGCCACATTGCCTGAACAGCATCATCCTGAGAGACATTAGGCTCATAAGGCAATCATTTTTCTTTACATTGTAGTGTTCTAGCTAAACAAGTAGGACAAAATTGCAAAGTTGAAACAATTTGCGTCTCTAAACATAATAAACATTTATTAAAAACAATATCATCATTATACATGTCCATAGCTATTAAAAATCAGCCCCAGGAAATTAATTTGAATAAAGGACAACTGTCACTTTAAGAAAAACGTAAAAAACTAAAAAAAAAACCTTATAAAAAAAAAACCTAAAGTTTGAAAACCTATACACCTCAGAAGTACTGAGGTGCCTACCGCAATTCCAAGAGACTTGAAGAGGACACAGAAATGACAGGCAACTGCACATATACTGAGATAGACTGCAGCAACAATACAGAGACGCTGATCCGCTCCATATAACAAACACAAGGATAACATGACCAGCACATCCATACAAGAAAAAAGGCGCAGAATTTGAAACAAACATAGCAGCAGCCGTTACTACACAAATAAAAACAAACATTTGCCAAAAAAAAAAAAAAAAAAATGCAACACCCGGTCCTAACATGCAAATCTCATATCACATAGTGCCTGCATACTGCCTATCGAATCCTATTAAAAGGATTACTAAATCACAGATCGAAAAACTGCAGAATATAAATAATGAATATTTTAAAAGTGCAAAGTCTCCTATACCTAGAAGACAAAAAAGCACTTACCTGCAGTCTAGCTGTCCGGCAGGAAGACAGCTCACAAGGCGTGAAAGGACACAAATTCCTAACAGAGACCTGTGGAAAAAAGAAAGAACACAGTAACCAACTCTGGCTTTCTATATTTAGGGCAGTAATATGTTAGAAAACAAAGTAAGCACCACCTTACAACTTCCTGTTAGCTTAAAAAGTGTATTCTATATAGAATACCCACATTTTGTCTCTTCCTCAAAAGAAAAGCAGAATGTGGTTTTCTAAACAGCTGTTATCTTTTGGTTATTGTTTTTATCATAATTACTTAAAATATAACATGAATTAAGAAATGTATTGTATTGTAACTGAAACATTCTTATTTTAAACCATGTAAGTTACAAAAGGAAAAATGTTAACTTTTGAGACATAATCAGTGTAAAAAAGACTCTTACCAGATTAATGGTAACCATGGAATCAGTATAAAGGGCTCGATTTATCAAACCGTTCTCCCTTTGAAAGCAGGTTTGCACAAGAGAACGTGCAGTTAGGATTTATTAAGCAGCTGCTTCCCACCCTGTTCTTCATCTCTTAGGATTGTGAATTTCAATCTCCCTGGTCTCGTCTGACTGGGGAAATTGACAGCTCCTGCCCGCATATGATTGGCTGTGCGTGGGCAGGGTTGCACACGAGCGCAATGTTAAATTCCAGCAGCGGATTGCTGCCTGCCATAGGAGAGCTTGGGTGGACAGGGGTAAATATGTCCGCCATGCATTGATAAATCAAGCTCAAAAATAGGTTGTTTTTTTTACATGAAGATCTTCTACAAAAGAAGATAAAATATTGCTAAAGAGACAGTCAACATTAAAGGGTCAGGAAACCCTGAAATTTTCTTTCAAGAATTGGATAGAACATACAATTTAAACAACTTTCCAATTTACTTCCATTATTAAATTTGCTTCATTCTCTTGTTATCCTTTGCTGAAGGAACAGCATTGCAGTACTGACAGCTAGCTAAAAACATTTAGTCAGCCAATCACACAAGACTAATGTGTGCAAGTACCAATTAGCAGCAGCTCCCACTAGTGTTGGATATGTGTGTATTCTTTTTCAACAAGGGATACCATTAGAACAAAGCACATTTGAAAAGAAAAGTGATTTTAAAATTGTTTTAAAATTAAATGCTCTATTGGAATTATGCAAGTTTAATTTTGACTTTCTTATCCCTTTAATTCATGATTCAGATAGGGCATGCTATTTCAAACAACTTTCCAATGTACTTTTATCATCAAATTTGCTTTGCTCTCTTGGTATTTTTTGTTGAAAGCTAAACCTACGTAGGCTCATATGCCAATTTCTAAACCGTTTAAGGCTGCCTCTTATCTCAGTGCATTTTGACAGTTTTTCATAGCTAGACTGCGGTAAAAAGTATATTAATATAACCATGTTGGTTATGCAAAATTGGGAAATCGGTAATAAAGAGATTATCTATCTCTTTAAACAATACAAATTCTGGGAGTAGACTGTCCCTTTAACTTCAGAAAAATAGACCGTAAATGCAACAGTTGGCTAAACAGTAAAAATACAGCCAGGACAGTTAAAAAAAAACAGCTAGGATTGAATTTAAAGGGACAGTCTAGTCAAAATTAAACTTTCACGATTCAGATAGGGCATGCTATTTCAAACAACTTTCCAATTTACTTTTATCTTCAAATTTCACTTAGAACATTTGGTATTCTTTGTTGAAAGCTAAACCTAGGTAGGATCATATGCTATTTCCAAGCCCTTGAAGGTCGCCTCTTATCTGAATGCATTTGACAGTTTTTTGCAGTTAGACCGCGCTAGTTCATGTGTGCCATATAGGTAACATTGTGCTCACTCCTGTGGAGTTATTTATGAGTCAGCACTGATTGGCTAAAATGCAAGTGTCAAAAGAGGCTTAGATGCAAGGCAATCACAAAGGTAAAAAGCGTATTAATATAACAGTGTTGCTTATGCAAACTGGGGAATGGGTAATAAAAGAGATTAGCTATCTTTTAAAACAATTAAAAATTAGTGTAGACTTCAAATATGATCTTGGCTACTGTATTTACAGGTCCTTTATGCTATAATGATAAATAAGGTACAAGGGCATAAACCTTAGGAGGGCTAAAAACATAGTATTTATAAAATATAGTGGAAACTGTTTGAACACCTTATCGGGTATCCCAAGCTTTCCATCCTCTGCAAAGGCATATACATATAACTTAGCTTTAATTACAGAAAAAAGTATGATTAGATTCTGCTTTTGGCTTGAACCAGTCTGAAGAAACTTGTAGTTATTCACCCTTTACGCTTTACCAAAGTTTCTTAATAAAATCATTTAAAGCAGTAGAATAAAAGGATTTTTTTTCTAGCTAGAGACATCTGACTTGAAAGCATTCAGTAAAAAAGGTGCAGGATTTGTGATAAAATAATCACTACACGTTAGCTCAATACATTTTTTGTACAACTTTAAACTTTGCTAGCAAGGATTATAGCAAATGAGTTTAGGCTCAGGGCAAAGACAAAGCAAAGTATGAACACAGTAAAAATAATAAAGTATACATCATAGAAGATGCTTACAAAACAGTAGCATTTAGCACAAAAAAGGTCCATACCTTAATAAAACACCAGAGGCTTCCTGGGCAGTCACACACTTGTAGGAGACAGACTATAATAAGGCAGGCTGACATGCATATGAAATTAATCATAAGAGTAGTGATGAACAAAATAGTAAGCAGCTGAAATTAATACGGTCTATGAAAAGAAAATCCCCTTAACACTGAAGCGGACAGGCAGAATCTTTGAGGATAGCCCTGTGAAGGCCCACACCGAGGCATATGGTACCGTGTGCACTAGGATCAGCCCTCAAACAAGACTCCTGTGACGCTGCTTCCAGATGATGCCACGGTTAAGATTTCAACAAAGATCTACTGGTGCAACAAACAGTAAGTTTGGGAGGAAGAAAACTCACTAGGGGATCAAACAGCAGCTGCCTTCAATTGCCCAGAGGAACCCAAGTAAGTGCATACATGTGGACAGGGTCTCCCAGTCCTATCCACCTGATAGCTGGACAGAACTAGGAGGAGGAGGGGGCAGTGTCAATGAAGGTACCTTTATAGAGGTAACCAGGGGAGTGGGCAGTTCTGTCCACGTCCCTCAGGGGAGGGTTCTCACTGGTAAGCATTACCAATAAGGGCCAAGATAATAGGATTACATTTGTCATCAGGTATAGTAGTCAATAAACTGAAGTCAGAAAGATCATTAGGAAACATCTCTCAATTCTATTTGCAGATGATATACAAACGCACAGATGAGAAGGGTTTTTTTCTCGGAAGGATAAAACAATAGGGAACAGATTATCTCCCACAAGGCTGCCTAAAAGTGAAACTACAAGCTTGTGGTTACAATGTAGAGGAAATTATCGGTGTGGCCAGACTAGATGCAAGGCCTGTAAATATGTAATGACTGGCACCGGATTTATTCATGTGTAACACGACAAAAAGCTTGATATTACGCAATGTATTAATTGTTCATTGGATTTTAATTTATATTTGGTTACATATGACTAATATTTAGTTAGACAATACAAAAATAACAGAATTTATGCTTACCTAATAAATTACTTTCTCCAACGGTGTGTCCGGTCCACGGCGTCATCCATAACTTGTGGGAATATCTCTTCCCCAACAGGAAATGGCAAAGAGTACAGCAAAAGCTGTCCATATAGTCCCTCCTAGGCTCCGCCCACCCCAGTCATTCGACCGACAGACAGGAGAAAAACAGGAGAAACTATAGGGTGCCGTGGTGACTGTAGTTAAAGAAATAAATTCATCAAACCTGATTAAAAAACCAGGGCGGGCCGTGGACCGGACACACCGTTGGAGAAAGTAAATTTATCAGGTAAGCATAAATTCTGTTATCTCCAACATTGGTGTGTCCGGTCCACGGAGTCATCCATAACTTGTGGGAACCAATACCAAAGCTTTAGGACACGGATGAAGGGAGGGAGCCAATCAGGTTGCCTAAACGGAAGGCACCACGGCTTGCAAAACCTTTCTCCCAAAAATAGCCTCCGAAGAAGCAAAAGTATCAAATTTGTAGAATTTGGCAAAAGTGTGCAGGGAAGACCAAGTCGCTGCCTTACATATCTGATCAACAGAAGCCTCGTTCTTGAAGGCCCATGTGGAAGCCACAGCCCTAGTAGAGTGAGCTGTGATGCGTTCAGGAGGCTGCCGTCCGGCAGTCTCGTAAGCCAATCGGATGATGCTTTTCAGCCAAAAGGAAAGAGAGGTAGCAGTAGCTTTTTGACCTCTCCTCTTGCCAGAATAAACGACAAACAGAGAAGACGTTTGTCTGAAATCCTTTGTTGCTTCTAAATAGAACTTTAAAGCACGAACTACATCTAGATTGTGTAACAAACGTTCCTTTCCTGGTTAATATTCTTGTTGGAAACAACCTTTGGAAGGAAACCAGGTTTAGTACGCAAAAACATAATTTATGTAAGAACTTACCTGATAAATTCATTTCTTTCATATTAGCAAGAGTCCATGAGCTAGTGACGTATGGGATATACATTCCTACCAGGAGGGGCAAAGTTTCCCAAACCTCAAAATGCCTATAAATACACCCCTCACCACACCCACAAATCAGTTTAACGAATAGCCAAGAAGTGGGGTGATAAGAAAAAAGTGCGAAAGCATAAAAAACAAGGAATTGGAATAATTGTGCTTTATACAAAAAAATCATAACCACCACAAAAAAGGGTGGGCCTCATGGACTCTTGCTAATATGAAAGAAATGAATTTATCAGGTAAGTTCTTACATAAATTATGTTTTCTTTCATGTAATTAGCAAGAGTCCATGAGCTAGTGACGTATGGGATAATGACTACCCAAGATGTGGATCTTCCACGCAAGAGTCACTAGAGAGGGAGGGATAAAATAAAGACAGCCAATTCCGCTGAAAAATAATCCACACCCAAATAAAGTTTAAATCTTATAATGAAAAAAACTGAAATTATAAGCAGAAGAATCAAACTGAAACAGCTGCCTGAAGTATTTTTCTACCAAAAACTGCTTCAGAAGAAGAATACACACCAAAATGGTAGAATTTAGTAAAAGTATGCAAAGAAGACCAAGTTGCTGCTTTGCAAATCTGATCAATCGAAGCTTCATTCCTAAACGCCCAGGAAGTAGAAACTGACCTAGTAGAATGAGCTGTAATCCTTTGAGGCGGAGATTTACCCGACTCGACATAAGCATGATGAATTAAAGATTTCAACCAAGATGCCAAAGAAATGGCAGAGGCCTTCTGACCTTTCCTAGAACCGGAAAAGATAACAGACTAGAAGTCTTTCGGAAATTCTTAGTAGCTTCAACATAATATTTCAAAGCTCTAACTACACCCAAAGAATGCAATGATCTCTCCTTAGAATTCTTAGGATTAGGACATAATGAAGGAACCACAATTTCTCTACTAAAGTTGTTAGAAATCACAACCTTAGGTAAAAATTTAAAAGAAGTTCGCAACACCGCCTTATCCTGATGAAAAATCAGAAAAGGAGACTCACAAGAAAGAGCAGATAATTCAGAAACTCTTCTAACAGAAGAGATGGCCAAAAGAAACAAAACTTTCCAAGAAAGTAATTTAATGTCCAGAGAATGCATAGGTTCAAACGGAGGAGCTTGAAGAGCCCCCAGAACCAAATTCAAACTCCAAGGAGGAGAAATTGACTTAATAACAGGTTTTATATGAACCAAAGCTTGTACAAAACAATGAATATCAGGAAGAATAGCAATCCTTCTGTGAAAAAGAACAGAAAGAGCAGAGATTTGTCCTTTCAAGGAACTTGCAGACAAACCTTTATCCAAACCATCCTGAAGAAACTGTAAAATTCTCGGAATTCTAAAAGAATGCCAGGAAAAATGATGAGAAAGACACCAAGAAATGTAAGTCTTCCAGACTCGATAATATATCTTCCTAGATACAGATCTACGAGCCTGTAACATAGTATTAATCACAGAGTCAGAGAAACCTCTTTGACTAAGAATCAAGCGTTCAATCTCCATACCTTTAAATTTAAGGATTTGAGATCCTGATGGTAAAAAAGGACCTTGTGACAGAAGGTCTGGTCTTAACGGAAGAGTCCACGGTTGGCAAGAAGCCATGCGGACAAGATCCGCATACCAAAACCTGTGAGGCCATGCTGGAGCCACCAGCAGAAAAAACGAGCATTCCTTCAGAATCTTGGAGATTACTCTTGGAAGAAGAACTAGAGGCGGAAAGATATAGGCAGGATGATACTTCCAAGGAAGTGACAATGCATTCACGGCTTCCGCCTGAGGATCCCTGGATCTGGACAGATACCTGGGAAGTTTCTTGTTTAGATGAGAAGCCATCAGATCTATTTCTGGAAGTCCCCACATTTGAAAAATCTGAAGAAACACCTCTGGGTGAAGAGACCACTCGCCCGGATGTAACGTTTGGCGACTGAGATAATCCGCTTCCCAATTGTCTATACCTGGTATATGAACCGCAGAGATTAGACAGGAGCTGGATTCCGCCCATACCAGTATTCGAGATACTTCTTTCATAGCCAGAGGACTGTGAGTCCCTCCTTGATGATTGACATATGCCACAGTTGTGACATTGTCCGTCTGGAAACAAATGAACGATTCTCTCTTTAGAAGAGGCCATGACTGAAGAGCTCTGAAAATTGCACGGAGTTCCAAAATATTGATTGGTAATCTCACCTCCTGAGATTTCCCAAACCCCTTGTGCTGTCAGAAACCCCCATACAGCTCCCCAACCTGTCAGACTTGCATCTGTTAAGATCACAGTCCAGGTTGGAAGAAAAAAAGAAGCCCCCTGAACTAAACGATGGTGGTCTGTACCACGTCAGAGAGTGTCGAATTATCGGATTTAAAGATATTAAATGAGATATCTTTGTATAATCCCGGCACCACTGGTTCAGCATACAGAGCTGAAGAGGTCGCATATGAAAATGAGCAAAGGGGAACACGTCCAATGCAGCAGTCATAAGAACCTAGAATTTCCATGCATAAGGCTACCGAAAGGAATGATTGAGACTGAAGGTTTCGATAAGCTGAAACCAATTTCAGACGTCTCTTGTCCAACAGAGACAGAGTCATGGACACTGAATCTATCCGGAAATCTAAAAAAAAGGTTACTCTTGTCTGAGGAATCAACAAACTTTTTGGTTAATTGATCCTCCAACCATGTTCTTGAAGAAAACAACACTCATAAAAAGCTGGAAAGGATCTTTCCATTGAAAATGAGCAAAGGGAATTGAATCCAATGCTGTTAAAACTTCTATGCATATATAGCAACTGAAGGAAATAATAGAGACTAAAGGTACCGACAGACGGAACCCAATACAAATTGTCCCTTGTCTGATAGAGACAAAGATAGTGACATAAACCATCTGGAAACCTAAAAAAAAGGTGACCCTTGCGTGAGGAATCAAGAGCTTTTGAAAAAAGATCCTCTAACTATGTCCTGAAGAGCAAGTGAAACATATGAGATTCCGCATCCTCAGGAAGTAATCTGAATGAAAACAGAAAAATGAAGAATATGCATTTATTGTATCTAATGAAAACAAATAATGCTATCAATGACCATAAAAAGGCAGAATAGTTTGAATAAAACTCCAAAACCCAGTTCCTAGAAAAGGAACTGGAAGAAATACCCCAGAAGATTCCAGGTCTGAGCAGCGCTTGAACCCCATGGGTACCCAGCCATGCTTCAACAGTATCCAAAATATATAGGACAGAAACACACTGAAAGAAAGTGTTAGCCTTACTGGAATAAAATCAAAGAAATTTGGACAAAATAGAACCAAATAAATTTCAAAGAAGTCTTAACCTGCCCCTTACCAGCCAAGCTGGAATACGGCACGTACATCGCAATATTAGGGAGCTAATTTCGAACCCCAATTATAAACATGTTACTTGAGAAAGAACTCAGGAATTTGTTCCTTAATAAGAACAACCAAACTAGTATAAGCTTAAAGTTTAGTCTTAGAACTCAATCTTGAAGCCCATAGTAACAGTTAAGAATTGAATCCAATTTTTAATGATTATCTTAGAACAAAAGAAATATGGATTTTCTTTTTTTTTTTTTTTTTTTTTTTTTTTAAAAATCACAAAATTCTTCTAGCTAAAATAGCTAAAGACATAGATTAACCCTCATTTGCGAATATATTCAATAAAATGAAGACACAAATGAAATCATTAGCATGATATTCCAGTTTAAAGGACCAGTCAAAACAGAGGACTTGCAAAATGCAAAACAACAAGACAAATGCAACAGCACCAAGTCTAGTAAATGTAGTCCCTTTAACAATGCTAAAATAAATCATAATCTGATACTTGATCTTAAAGTAAACAGAAAAAATGAAGCAATTGCAATATCACAGGACCAAGAAAAGTACCTGAAACTAAATAATTTTCCATAAATAAGATACAACTATATAAAGGAAAATAAATACTATTTTGCTATAAAAACAATAGCATAATTAGTAGGAGTAGAGATAGCTCCAATAAATTGGAGAACCCTCCAAATTGAATTTAACTGCTGACAAAGAATATAGTTAAAAAATAAAAGAAAATTCTCAGCCTATTCCATTCCCTAGTATGGGGAAATAGAAAGAAAACCTCACAGAAAAAAATCACAGAAGAAATAAAAAGGCAGAAATAGTGTCAGCTAGTCTTAAAGAACTAGTTACCTTAATATCCAAAATAATCAACACCTCTTCAACAAAGAACAAATGTACTTTAATAAAAAAATTATAAAAAAGTAGATTTGTTAGTGTCAATATCTGATGAAGAGAATTTCTGAAAGAGAAAAAAACATCATCAGAGAAGGATAAATCAGTATGTTGTTGGTCATTTGAAACTTCAATAATTAAAAAAGAAGTGAAAAAGACCTAAAAATTGTATTAGAAGGCACGAAGTCAGACAAAGCCTTAATCAGAAAAAATATTTCTTATAAATCTTCTAAACATTTCTTGTACTTAAGAATGGAAATGTATAAAGCATAAATACTAATGGAATCTGCATGTAAAAGTATATCATAATAACTTATTACAAACCATAGCTAAAGATAAACATTTATAACATTAAAAATAAATGAACTTAGCTTTGGTAGAACTGAAACTCAGTTAAGCATTTTTCCAGAAGTAGCTTCTGACTCAGGGACAATCGGAGACATCTTGCAATATGTAATAGAAAAAACAACATATAAAGCAAAATTGATCAAATTCCTTAAATGACAGTTTCAGGAATGGGAAAAAAATGCCAGTGAACAAGCTTCTAGCAACCAGAAGCAATAAAAAATGAGACTTAAATAATGTGGAGACAATAGTGACGCCCATATTTTTTAGCGCCAAAAAAGACGCCCACATTATTTGGCGCCTAAATGCTTTTGGCGCCAAAAATGACGCCACATCCGGAACGCCAACACTTTTGGCGCAAAAAAAGTCAAAAAAATGACGCAATTTCCGGCGACACGTCTGACGCCGGAAACAGAAAAAAAAAATTTTGCGCCAAAACAGTCCGCGCCAAGAATGACGCAATAAAATGAAGCATTTTCAGCCCCCGCGAGCCTAATAGCCCACAGGCAAAAAGTCAAATTTTAAGGTAAGAAAAAAAATGATTAATTCATATGCATAATCCCAATTATGAAACTGACTGTTTGAAATAAGGAACGTTGAACATCCTGAGACAAGGCAAATAAATGTTTGAACACATATATTTAGAACTTTATATAAAAGTGCCCAACCATAGCTTAGAGTGTCACAGAAAATAAGACTTACTTACCCCAGGACACTCGTCTACAAGTAGTAGAAAGCCAAACTAGTACTGAAACGAGAATCAGTAGAGGTAATGGTATATATAAGAGTATATCGTCGATCTGAAAAGGGAGGTAAGAGATGAATCTCTACGACCGATAACAGAGAACCTATGAAATAGACCCCGTAGAAGGAGATCATTGAATTCAAATAGGCAATACTCTCCTCACATCCCTCTGACATTCACTGCACACTGAGAGGAAAACCGGGCTCCAACCTGCTGCGGAGCGCATATCAAAGTAGAATCTAGCACAAACTTACTTCACCACCACCTGATTTGTGGGTGTGGTGAGGGGTGTATTTATAGGCATTTTGAGGTTTGGGAAACTTTGCCCCTCCTGGTAGGAATGTTTATCCCATACGTCACTAGCTCATGGACTCTTGCTAATTACATGAAAGAAACAACCTTATCTGAATGGAACACCAGATAGGGCGAATTACACTGCAGAGCAGATAACTCAGAAACTCTTCTAGCAGAAGAAATAGCAACCAAAAACAGAACTTTCCAAGATAACATCTTGATATCAATGGAATGTAGAGGTTCAAACGGAACCCCTTGAAGAACTGAAAGAACTAAATTCAGACTCCAGGGAGGAGTCAAAGGTCTGTAAACAGGCTTGATCCTGACCAAAGCCTGAACAAAAGCTTGAACATCAGGCACAGCTGCCAGTCGTTTGTGTAATAAGACAGATAAAGCAGAAATCTGTCCCTTTAGAGAACTCGCTGATAATCCCTTATCCAAACCTTCTTGGAGAAAAGAAAGGATCCTAGGAATTTTGATCTTACTCCATGAGAATCCCTTGGATTCACACCAACAGATATATCTTTTCCATATTTTATGGTAAATCTTCCTAGTTACAGGTTTTCTGGCTTGTATCAGAGTATCTATTACAGAATCCGAAAACCCACGCTTAGATAAAATCAAGCGTTCAATTTCCAAGCCGTTAGCTGAAGGGAAACTAGATTTGGATGTTCGAATGGACCTTGTACTAGAAGATCCTGTCTCAAAGGTAGCTTCCATGGTGGAGCTGATGACATATTCACCAGGTCTGCATACCAAGTCCTGCGTGGCCACGCAGGAGCTATCAAGATCACCGAGGCCCTCTCCTGCTTGATCCTGGCTACCAGCCTGGGAATGAGAGGAAACGGTGGGAACACATAAGCTAGGTTGAAGGTCCAAGGCGCTACTAATGCATCCACTAGAGTCACCTTGGGATCCCTGGATCTGGACCCGTAGCAAGGAACCTTGAAGTTCTGACGAGACGCCATTAGATCCATGTCTGGAATGCCCCATAATTGAGTCAACTGGGCAAAGATCTCCGGGTGGAGTTCCCTCTCCCCCGGATGGAATGTCTGACGACTCAGATAATCCGCCTCCCAGTTTTCCACTCCTGGGATGTGGATCGCAGATAGGTGGCAGGAGTGATCCTCCGCCCATTTTATGATTTTGGTCACTTCTCTCATCGCCAGTGAACTCCTTGTTCCATGGTCGTCATGTTGTCTGATTGGAATCTTATGAATCTGGCCTTTGCTAGTTGAGGCCAAGCACTGAGAGCATTGAATATCGCTCTCAGTTCCAGAATGTTTATCGGGAGAAGAGACTCTTCCCGAGACCATAGCCCCTGAGCTTTCATGGAGTTCCAGACCGCGCCCCAGCCCACTAGACTGGCGTCGGTCTTGACGATGACCCACTCTGGTCTGCGGAAACTCATTCCCTGGGACAGGTGGTCCTGGGTTAGCCACCAACGGAGTGAGTCTCTGGTCTTCTGATCTACTTGAATCACTGGAGACAAGTCTGTATAGTCCACATTCCACTGTTTCAGCATGCACAGTTGAAATGGTCTTAGATGAATTCGCGCAAAAGGAACTATGTCCATTGCTGCAACCATCAACCCTACTACTTCCATGCACTGAGCTATGGAAGGACGTGGAACAGAATGAAGAACTTGACAAGCGCTTAGAAGTTTTGACTTTCTGACATCTGTCAGGAAAATCTTCATTTCTAAAGAATCTATTATTGTCCCCAAGAAAGGAACTCTTGTCGACGGAGACAGGGAACTTTTTTCTATGTTCACTTTCCATCCGTGAGATCTGAGAAAGGCCAGAACAATGTCTGTGTGAGCCTTTGCCTTTGAAAGAGACGACGCTTGTATCAGAATGTCGTCCAAGTAAGGTGCCACTGCAATGCCCCTTGGTCTTAGAACCGCTAGAAGGGACCCGAGTACCTTTGTGAAAATCCTTGGAGCAGTGGCTAGCCCGAATGGGAGAGCCACAAACTGGTAATGTTTGTCCAGAAAGGCGAACCTTAGGAACTGATGATGATCTTTGTGGATAGGAATATGTAGATACGCATCCTTTAGATCCACGGTAGTAATAAATTGACCCTCCTGGATTGTAGGTAAAATCGTTCGAATGGTTTCCATTTTGAACGATGGCACTCTGAGAAATTTGTTTAGGATCTTTAAATCCAGAATTGGTCTGAAAGTTCCCTCTTTTTTGGGAACCACAAACAGATTTGAGTAAAACCCCATTCCTTGTTCCACGGTTGGAACTGGGTGTATCACTCCCATTTTTAACAGGTCTTCTACACAATGTAAGAATGCCTGTCTCTTTATTTGGTTTGAAGATAAGTGAGACATGTGGAACCTTCCCCTTGGGGGTAGTTCCTTGAATTTCAGAAGATAACCCTGAGAAACTATTTCTAGTGCCCAGAGATCCTGAACATCTCTTGCCCAAGCCTGAGCGAAGAGAGAGAGTCTGCCCCCTACTAGATCCGGTCCCGGATCGGGGGCTACTCCTTCATGCTGTTTTGTTAGCAGCAGCAGGTTTCTTGGCCTGCTTACCCTTGTTCCAGCCTTGCATCGGTTTCCAAGCTGGTTTGGTTTGCGAAGCATTACCCTCTTGTCTAGAGGCTGCAGAGTTGGAGGCCGGTCCGTTCCTGAAATTGCGAAAGGAACGAAAAACATAATTTATGCTTACCTGATAAATTCCTTTCTTCTGTTGTGTGATCAGTCCACGGGTCATCATTACTTCTGGGATATAACTCCTCCCCAACAGGAAATGCAAGAGGATTCACCCAGCAGAGCTGCATATAGCTCCTCCCCTCTACGTCAGTCCCAGTCATTCGACCAAGAATCAACGAGAAAGGAGTAACCAAGGGTGAAGTGGTGACTGGAGTATAATTTAAAAGATATTTACCTGCCTTAAAACAGGGCGGGCCGTGGACTGATCACACAACAGAAGAAAGGAATTTATCAGGTAAGCATAAATTATGTTTTCTTCTGTTATGTGTGATCAGTCCACGGGTCATCATTACTTCTGGGATACCAATACCAAAGCAAAAGTACACGGATGACGGGAGGGATAGGCAGGCTCATTATACAGAAGGAACCACTGCCTGAAGAACCTTTCTCCCAAAAATAGCCTCCGAAGAAGCAAAAGTGTCAAATTTGTAAAATTTGGAAAAAGTATGAAGCGAAGACCAAGTTGCAGCCTTGCAAATCTGTTCAACAGAGGCCTCATTCTTAAAGGCCCAAGTGGAAGCCACAGCTCTAGTGGAATGAGCTGTAATTCTTTCAGGAGGCTGCTGTCCAGCAGTCTCATAGGCTAAACGTATTATGCTACGAAGCCAAAAAGAGAGAGAGGTAGCAGAAGCTTTTTGACCTCTCCTCTGTCCAGAATAAACGACAAACAGGGAAGAAGTTTGGCGAAAATCTTTAGTTGCCTGCAAGTAGAACTTGAGGGCACGAACTACATCCAGATTGTGTAGAAGACGTTCCTTCTTTGAAGAAGGATTTGGGCACAAGGATGGAACAACAATCTCTTGATTGATGTTCCTGTTAGTGACTACCTTAGGTAAGAACCCAGGTTTAGTACGCAGAACTACCTTGTCTGAGTGAAAAATCAGATAAGGAGAATCACAATGTAAGGCTGATAACTCAGAGACTCTTCGAGCCGAGGAAATAGCCATTAAAAACAGAACTTTCCAAGATAACAATTTTATATCAATGGAATGAAGGGGTTCAAACGGAACACCCTGTAAAACGTTAAGAACTAAATTTAAACTCCATGGCGGAGCAACAGCTTTAAACACAGGCTTGATCCTAGCTAAAGCCTGACAAAAAGCCTGGACGTCTGGATTTTCTGACAGACGCCTGTGTAACAAGATGGACAGAGCTGAAATCTGTCCCTTTAATGAACTAGCTGATAAACCCTTTTCTAAACCTTCTTGTAGAAAAGACAATATCCTAGCGATCCTAACCTTACTCCAGGAGTAACCTTTGGATTCGCACCAGTATAGGTATTTACGCCATATTTTATGGTAAATCCTCCTGGTAACAGGCTTCCTAGCCTGTATCAGGGTATCAATAACCGACTTAGATTTTGATGTTTGAACGGACCCTGTATCAGAAGGTCCTGTCTTAGAGGTAGAGACCAAGGCGGACAGGATGACATGTCCACTAGATCTGCATACCAAGTCCTGCGTGGCCGTGCAGGCGCTATTAGAATCACTGATGCTCTCTCCTGTTTGATTTTGGCAATCAATCGAGGAAGCAGCGGGAAGGGTGGAAACACATAGGCCATCCCGAAGTTCCAAGGTGCTGTCAAAGCATCTATCAGAACCGCTCCCGGATCCCTGGATCTGGACCCGTAGCGAGGAAGTTTGGCGTTCTGGCGAGACGCCATGAGATCTATCTCTGGTTTGCCCCAACTTCGAAGTATTTGGGCAAAGACCTCCGGATGAAGTTCCCACTCCCCCGGATGAAAAGTCTGGCGACTCAAGAAATCCGCCTCCCAGTTCTCCACTCCCGGGATGTGGATTGCTGACAGGTGGCAAGAGTGAGACTCTGCCCAGCGAATTATCTTTGATACTTCCATCATTGCTAGGGAGCTTCTTGTCCCTCCTTGATGGTTGATGTAAGCTACAGTCGTGATGTTGTCCGACTGAAACCTGATGAACCCCCGAGTTGTTAATTGGGGCCAAGCCAGAAGGGCATTGAGAACTGCTCTCAATTCCAGAATGTTTATTGGAAGGAGACTCTCCTCCTGATTCCATAGTCCCTGAGCCTTCAGAGAATTCCAGACAGCGCCCCAACCTAGTAGGCTGGCGTCTGTTGTTACAATTGTCCAGTCTGGCCTGCTGAATGGCATCCCCCTGGACAGGTGTGGCCGATAAAGCCACCATAGAAGAGAATTTCTGGTCTCTTGATTCAGATTCAGAGTAGGGGACAAATCTGAGTAATCCCCATTCCACTGACTTAGCATGCACAATTGCAGCGGTCTGAGGTGTAGGCGTGCAAAAGGTACTATGTCCATTGCCGCTACCATTAAGCCGATCACCTCCATGCATTGAGCTACTGACGGGTGTTGAATGGAATGAAGGACACGGCATGCATCTTGAAGCTTTGTTAACCTGTCTTCTGTCAGGTAAATCTTCATTTCTACAGAATCTATAAGAGTCCCCAAGAATGGAACTCTTGTGAGAGGAAAAAGAGAACTCTTCTTTTCGTTCACTTTCCATCCATGCGACCTTAGAAATGCCAGAACTAGCTCTGTATGAGACTTGGCAGTTTGAAAGCTTGATGTATTAGAATGTCGTCTAGGTACGGAGCTACCGAAATCCCTCGCGGTCTTAGTACCGCCAGAAGGGCACCCAGAACCTTTGTGAAGATTCTTGGAGCCGTAGCCAATCCGAATGGAAGAGCTACAAACTGGTAGTGCCTGTCTAAGAAGGCAAACCTTAGATACCGGTGATGATCTTTGTGGATCGGTATGTGAAGGTAAGCATCTTTTAAATCCACTGTGGTCATGTACTGACCCTTTTGGATCATGGGTAAGATTGTCCGAATAGTTTCCATTTTGAACGATGGAACTCTTAGGAATTTGTTTAGAATCTTTAAATCTAAGATTGGCCTGAAAGTTCCCTCTTTTTTGGGAACCACAAACAGGTTTGAGTAGAACCCTTGTCCTTGTTCCGACCGCGGAACCGGATGGATCACTCCCATTAATAACAGATCTTGTACACAGCGTAGAAACGCTTCTTTCTTTATCTGGTTTGTTGACAACCTTGACAGATGAAATCTCCCTCTTGGGGGAGATAATTTGAAGTCTAGAAGGTATCCCTGAGATATGATCTCTAGCGCCCAGGGATCCTGAACATCTCTTGCCCAGGCCTGGGCGAAGAGAGAGAGTCTGCCCCCCACTAGATCCGGTCCCGGATCGGGGGCTTTCGGTTCATGCTGTCTTTGGGGCAGCAGCAGGTTTCCTGGCCTGCTTGCTCTTGTTCCAGGACTGGTTAGGCTTCCAGCCTTGCCTGTAACGAGCAACAGCTCCTTCCTGTTTTGGTGCAGTGGAGGTTGATGCTGCTCCTGTTTTGAAATTCCGAAAGGGACGAAAATTAGACTGTCTAGCCTTAGCTTTGGCTTTGTCTTGAGGTAGGGCGTGGCCCTTACCTCCTGTAATGTCAGCGATAATTTCTTTCAAACCGGGCCCAAATAAAGACTGCCCCTTGAAAGGTATATTAAGTAACTTGGACTTAGAAGTAACATCAGCTGACCAGGATTTTAGCCACAGCGCCCTACGTGCCTGTATGGCGAATCCTGAATTCTTAGCCGTAAGTTTGGTTAAATGTACTACGGCCTCCGAAATGAATGAATTAGCTAGTTTAAGGACTCTAAGCCTGTCCGTAATGTCGTCTAGCGTAGATGAACTAAGGTTCTCTTCCAGAGACTCAATCCAAAATGCTGCCGCAGCCGTAATCGGTGCGATACATGCAAGGGGTTGCAATATAAAACCTTGTTGAACAAACATTTTCTTAAGGTAACCCTCTAATTTTTTATCCATTGGATCTGAAAAAGCACAGCTATCCTCCACCGGGATAGTGGTACGCTTAGCTAAAGTAGAAACTGCTCCCTCCACCTTAGGGACCGTTTGCCATAAGTCCCGAGTGGTGGCGTCTATTGGAAACATCTTTCTAAATATTGGAGGGGGTGAGAACGGCACACCGGGTCTATCCCACTCCTTAGTAACAATTTCAGTTAGTCTCTTAGGTATAGGAAAAACGTCAGTACTCGCCGGTACCGCAAAGTATTTATCCAACCTACACAGTTTCTCTGGTATTGCAACGGTGTTACAATCATTGAGAGCTGCTAAGACCTCCCCTAGTAATACACGGAGGTTCTCCAATTTAAATTTAAAATTTGAAATATCTGAATCCAATCTGTTTGGATCAGAACCGTCACCCACAGAATGAAGCTCTCCGTCCTCATGCTCTGCAAGCTGTGACGCAGTATCAGACATGGCCCTAGTATTGTCAGCGCACTCTGTTCTCACCCCAGAGTGATCACGCTTGCCTCTTAGTTCTGGTAATTTAGACAAAACTTCAGTCATAACAGTAGCCATATCTTGTAATGTTATCTGTAATGGCCGCCCAGATGTACTAGGCGCCATAATATCACGCACCTCCCGGGCGGGAGATGCAGGTACTGCCGCGTGAGGCGAGTTAGTCGGCATAACTCTCCCCTCGCTGTTTGGTGAAATTTGTTCACATTGTACAGATTGACTTTTATTTAAAGTAGCATCAATACAGTTAGTACATAAATTTCTATTGGGCTCCACCTTGGCATTGGAACAAATGACACAGATATCTTCCTCTGAGTCAGACATGTTTAACACACTAGCAATAAATTTGCAACTTGGTTATAATCTTTTTTAGCAAAAACGTACTGTGCCTCAAGGAGGTACTAAACGATTAAATGACAGTTGAAATAATGAACTGAAAAACAGTTATAGCATCAAACTTTAAAACAACACAACTTTTAGCAAAGGTTTGTTCCCATTAGTAAAATAACAATAATTAAATTTGACATAAAAATTACAGAGCAACGTTTTTATTCACAGTCAATATAAAATTCTCACAGCTCTGCTGAGAGAATCTACCTCCCTCCAAGAAGTTTGAAGACCCCTGAGATCTGTCAGAGATGAACCGGATCATGCAGGAAATATAAGAGTAGCTGACTGGAAATTTTTGATGCGTAGCAAAGAGCGCCAAAAACGGCCCCTCCCTCTCACACACAGCAGTGAAGAGAAACGAAACTGTCACAATTAAAAGCAAACAAACTGCCAAGTGGAAAATAATGCCCAAATATTCATTCACTCAGTACCTCAGCAATGTAAACGATTCTACATTCCAGCAAAAACGTTTAACATGATAATACTTAATAAAAGGATTAGTGACTTTTAACAGAGTAGTTCCGGTGAAATACCATCCCCAGAATACTGAAGTGTATACATACATGTCATTATAACGGTATGGCAGGATTTTCTCATCAATTCCATTCAGAAAATAAAAACTGCTACATACCTCAATGCAGATTCATCTGCCCGCTGTCCCCTGATCTGAAGCTTTTACCTCCCTCAGATGGCCGAGAACAGCAATATGATCTTAACTACTCCGGTTAAAATCATAGTAAAAAACTCTGGCAGATTCTTCCTCAAACTCTGCCAGAGAAGTAATAACACGCTCCGGTGCTATTGTAAAATAACAAACTTTTGATTGAAGTCATAAAAACTAAGTATAATCACCATAGTCCTCTCACACATCCTATCTAGTCGTTGGGTGCAAGAGAATGACTGGGACTGACGTAGAGGGGAGGAGCTATATGCAGCTCTGCTGGGTGAATCCTCTTGCATTTCCTGTTGGGGAGGAGTTATATCCCAGAAGTAATGATGACCCGTGGACTGATCACACATAACAGAAGAAATTAGACTTATTCTTGGCTTTGAAAGGCCTATCTTGTGGGAGGGCGTGGCCCTTACCCCCAGTGATGTCTGAGATAATCTCTTTCAATTCTGGCCCAAAAAGAGTTTTACCCTTGAAAGGGATATTAAGCAATTTTGTCTTGGAAGATACATCCGCTGACCAAGACTTTAGCCAGAGCGCTCTGCGCGCCACGATTGCAAACCCAGAATTTTTCGCCGCTAATCTAGCTAACTGCAAAGCGGCATCTAAAATAAAGGAATTCGCTAACTTAAGTGCGTGAACTCTGTCCATAACCTCCTCATACGGAGTCTCTCTACTGAGCGACTTTTCTAGTTCCTCGAACCAGAACCACGCTGCTGTAGTGACAGGAATAATGCACGAAATAGGTTAAAATCTTTTTAAGCAAACCCTCCAATTTTTTATCCATAGGATCTTTGAAAGCACAATTATCCTCGATAGGAATAGTAGTGCGCTTGGCTAGTGTAGAAACTGCCCCCTCGACCTTAGGGACTGTCTGCCATAAGTCCTTTCTGGGGTCGACCATAGGAAATAATTTCTTAAATATAGGAGGGGGAACAAAAGGTATGCCGGGCTTCTCCCACTCCTTATTCACTATGTCCGCCACCCGCTTGGGTATAGGAAAAGCGTCAGGGTGCACCAGAACCTCTAGGAACTTGTCCATCTTGCACAATTTTTCTGGAATTACCAAGTTGTCACAATCATCCAGAGTAGATAACACTTACTTAAGCAGTGCGCGGAGATGCTCTAATTTAAATTTAAATGTCACAACATCAGGTTCTGCCTGTTGAGAAATTCTACCTGAATCTGAAATTTCCCCATCTGACAAAACCTCTCTCATGGCCCCTTCAGATTGGTGTGAGGGTATGACAGAGCAATTATCATCAGCGCCCTCCTGCTCTACAGTGTTTAAAACAGAGCAATCGCGCTTTCTCTGATATGCAGGCATTTTGGATAAAATATTTGCAATGGAGTTATCCATTACTGCCGTTAATTGTTGCATAGTAATAAGCATTGGCGCGCTAGAAGTACTAGGGGTCTCCTGCGTGGGCAAAACTGGTGTAGACACAGAAGGAGATGATGTAGAACTATGTCTACTCCCTTCATCTGATGAATCATCTTGGGCAACTTTACTATCTGTGGCAGTACTGTCCTTACTTTGTTTGGACGCTATGGCACAATTATCACACAATTTTGAAGGGGGAGACACATTGGCTTCCATACATACAGAACATAGTCTATCTGAAGGCACAGACGTGTTAAACAGGCTTAAACTTGTCAATAAAGTACAAAAACCGTTTTTAAACAAAACCGTTACTGTCTCTTTAAATTTTAAACAGTGCACACTTTATTACTGAATATGTGAAAAACTATGAAGGAATTGTTCAAATGTAACCAAATTTTCACCACAGTGTCTTAAAGCATTCAAAGCATTGCACCCCAAATTTGAAACCTTTAACCCTTAAAATGAAGAAACCGGAGCCGGTTACAGTTTTAACCCCTCTACAGTCCCAGCTACAGCCTTTGCTGCGACTTTACCAAACCCAGGGGGTATACGATACCAAATGAAGCCTTCTAGGAACCTTTTCAACTACTTTCAGACCCACACACATGCAGCTGCATGTCCTGCTCTCAAAAGTAACTGCGCAGTAATGGCGCGAAAATGAGGCTCAGCCTACTACAAGGAAGGCCCTTCCTGACTGAAAAGGTGTCTAAACCAGTGCCTGACGTTAAAAAAACGTTCCCCAAAGTTTGTAAGTGTGAATATCAACATCAAGCTTTATAAAATGCCCAAATAAAGCAATCGATCTTGCCCATAAAAGTGTCTACCAGTTTTATAACCCATATTAAGCCCTTTATTCTGTTTGAGACTAAGAAAATGGCTTACCGGTCTCCATGAGGGGAAATGACAGCCTTCCAGCATTACACAGTCTTGTTAGAAAAATGGCTAGTCATACCTTAAGCAGAAAAGTCTGCTAACTGTTTCCCCCAACTGAAGTTATTTCATCTCAACAGTCCTATGTGGAAACAGCAAACGATTTTAGTTACTGCTGCTAAAATCATATTCCTCTCACAAACAGAACTCTTCATCTTTTTCTGTTTCAGAGTAAATAGTACATACCAGCTCTATTTTAAAATAACAAACTCTTGATAGTAGAATAAAAAACTACAACTAAACACCACATACTCTTCACCATCTCCGTGGAGATGTTGCCTGTGCAACGGCAAAGAGAATGAGCCTAGGAGGGACTATATGGACAGCTTTTGCTGTACTCTTTGCCATTTCCTGTTGGGGAAGAGATATTCCCACAAGTTATGGATGACGCTGTGGACCGGACACACCAATGTTGGAGAAATACACGTTTTGATGAGATGTTCTTCTATGGGACCTTTATATACAACTGAAGAATTATATCATGAACATTGACTTGTGAAAGCTTCTATTGGCAATTATTGGGGTTGTCATTTAAACTAGTTATTTTGAGATATTATTATTATTACTATTATTTTGAGCGGTTATATACCATGCTGGACTGTAAGCACCTAAGAGTATCTAACATTTAAAATTAAATAAAAGGAAGATATTGATTTAAAGTATAAATATAAAAAAATATTCAGCAAAATTAATAAAACAAACAAAATGATAGAATTAGTCCCTTAATAACATAAATTATGCTTACCTGATCATTTCCTTTTCTTCTGATGGAAAGAGTCCACAGCTGCATTCATTACTTTTGGGAAATAAGAACCTGGCCACCAGGAGGAGGCAAAGACAACCCAGCCAAAGGCTTAAATACTCCTCCCACTCCCCTCATCGCCCAGTCATTCTGCCGAGGAACAAGGAACAGTAGAAGAAATATCAGGGTAAAAGGTTCCAGAAGAATATAAGGACGCCCCACATAAAATTACGGGCGGGGAGCTGTGGACTCTTTCCATCAGAAGAAATGGAAATTATCAGGTAAGCATAATTTATGTTTTTCTTCTTAAATGGAGAGAGTCCACAACTGCATTAATTACTTTTGGGAAAACAATACCCCAGCTATAGAGGACACTGAATGCCAAGACGGGAGGGTACAATAGGCGGCCCATACTAAGGGCACCAGCACTGAACCTCTACCCATAAAAAACCCAGCTTTGTCCGAAGCCGAGAAAACTTTAAGCGGAAAAGCCCCAATGACACTGACGCGCAGTTAGTCCAGAAGCCAAACTAGAGACCGCAAACGGACTCGACTGAACCAACAGTCCTCCAGGAGACACCGTCGCCCAACAAATGGTCCCCCACCGCTCATCTCAAAAAATGAAGGAGACACCAGCCGAAATCCCCAAGAGAACCGAAAAGTCCCCTAATACAAAAAAGAACACCTCCCAGCTCACAGAGACCCAAAGGGGCCCAAACAGGGAAAGGAGGTCACGCCTATACCCAGCGAAATCCGGGATAAGACCAAGCACAGAGACAGAACAGATGTCTCTCCAACATCCAGCAAGCACGGAATGCAACGAAAGAAGCAAAGTCCTCCCAGTGTCTGACCATAGAATACCAAAGCATTCGACCATGAAAAAGTGTGTAATATACCCAGGTGAAAAAAAAAACAAGTTTGAGAACACAGAGTCCATAATAGGACGACAAAGAGGGTACTTGTGAGGTAGAAGCAGCAGTCAAGCAAGAAACAGACCACAAAAGCAACCCCCAGACAGAGGGCACGCTCCAGGCAACCTAAGTCGCCGGACCTACACACAGGTCCCTAAAAATGGGAACACAAAACCTCAATCGAGGTCCCCCGAGAAGGAGAGTATACCCTCAGAACCCGAAAGAAGAGTAAACCCCCTTCTGAAATCAATGGAGCAAGTTAAAAGGAAAAGCTATACCCTAGCAGACTAAGCTAACAGGATAGACTCAACAAAGCTCACACATCCAGAGGAGGTTGCGACCCGAACGCAGCTTCTTAGACCGTTCGGCCATCATGACCTGCAGACCCACACCCAGGTGGACCAACCCAGCCTCAGGGATCCAAGACAAGGGAACAAAAGAATCCCGAAACAGGTACAGGAACAAGCGTAAGGATAGCACAGCCATCCCCACAGAGTACAAATATAACCCGACTCTGAAAACAGACAACAAGGCCATAAACCTAAGGATCTATCAAAATAAAAGCCCAACAAGACTGCTTGGAGCCAGCAAGACCCCAGGGGTAACCAATCCCGCCTTTCCGCCTCCCATCCAGGAGAAGCCCCAAGCAAGGACTCTATCTCCATAGGGAGGAGAATATCTCTTAAAAAAAAGGGATGATGCCGGAAGGGCAACAACTGTTCTCAAAGGCCGAAGTCACCGGCAAACAGGAAAATAAATTCCCAACACAGATGTCCTAGAAAAGGACCCCCCTACAAGTAGCTTGCCAAACAGAGGCACAGCCAACCCAGTCACTTGCAGAGCAGGGACTCCAAGCGAACACTGGCAAGCTGACCAGGGGAATGCAACCCTAAGGCACACCAGAAATTGGACATCCAACGCCAGCAGCTGGGTATGAACCAACCACCCTTGAGGCTCAAGCCACACAGCTAACCACCAGATGAAATGGGCTACTCTGTGGCCAACCATGACCAGGTTAGGTAGATAGAGCAAGGACATAGCCCAAGTTCCCACTACCGTGGAACACCCCGACCAGCCCTTAGATCCAAGATTCCAAAACCACCCAAGACTGGGTTAGGAAAAAGGCCAAGCGAAGTTTCAGCAACCGGAAGAATCAAGGAGAAAAACAGGTCCAGGCACCTAATAGTTCAGACAAACCTTACCCTAGAACTAAACACCCCAACTGGCCAAAAAAAAACAGACACAAGGGATATGGATGCATTTCCAGAGAATCCGGATAGCGAGAAGAACTCGAAAGCCCTGACCAAAGGAAGGAACCACCCCTAGCTAAAGTCCAACGCTCCAAGGAGCAAGGCTAGAAGTCGTATGAAGATACTTCTCAAAGCCTCAGGACAACTAAGGGATACATCGAGGAAAAAAAAATAATAATCCTACTAGCAGGACTAGTCTCCCTATCACCTCTGCACAAGAAGAGGACACAAGGAAGAGAAAGGCACTAAGCCTACCCAGCTCCGGAAAACCCAGAGCTAAACAAAGTCCCTGCAGGGAACAACCATCACCTGGAAACACAGATCCCTAAAAGGAGATCTAACTCACCTGGAGACAATGGAAGAAGACCCAAAGGTCTCTTATAACTCAGACAGACAGTACACGTCAAAGAGTAAGAGCTGCATCTATATACACTATAAAACAGCCTACGCGTACACCTGCAAGGTGTCAAGAGCTGCAACTGGTTTCAAACTGCAAACCTTTCGCATGCTAGACAGCTATTCTGTACAAGCTGTTGGATCAAGCCCAAAAGGATAAATCCAGAGGCCTAAAAATGAAGGCCAAACTGCTCAACTGCGGTAAGCAGCGTTAAGCCCTCCAACCCTCCACTACATGGGGGAGATAAAAGATGTCAGAGAGAGTGATGCAGCAGAAAACTCCCCTGCCCGGTCATCTATGACTGAAGGCTGTAAGGACTGAAACAATCCTTCCCGCATCACGGACCCACAGGTCCTCTCGAATGCTTAGTTGAACATGAAAAACAATAATAATCTAAGCACTCGGCGCTTCTACCGAACCAGCCAAGCAGAACAGCGCCACGTGTCTGAACAGCCGCAAAACCGAACAAACCCGACAGGACCAGCCTGCACTTGGGTTCCTAACTGGCAAGCTGCATCAATTCTCCCTCATAGGGGAAAAAAACAGAACATAGACATTTTTAACATAGGACTAACATGTCCAAAACAAATTCCAAAGAAGTAATAAAGATTATCAATCCCAGAAGGTTCTCGAAGGAAACAAAAACAAATAAAAGACATCCCATCAGATATAAATAAAATATAAGGCAACCCGGAGGTTAACGCCCAAAAAGACACAGGCCTACCCGCAGGACCAGCCAAACAAAGCCCTAGCTTTCAACTGGGAAAGATCTCAAACAAATGACAAACAGGATATTACCTCATCCCCACATGTCTAATGAGGTGCACCATTCAAATTAGCAGACTGAAAATCCCTGTATCTAGTAACGATAGGGTCATTCAATAACTGAAAAACATGTTTGAGCAATATGCGAAGGTGCGCAATCCTGTAACGAAAGGCACAACACTCAGGGACAGTTAACCCGCGGGGAACTGTAGAGGCCCTCCCCAAGGTGGAAGGCCCGGGATAATAGGGTACGAGCAAATTCTCAAAGAAATGTCTGGACTCTGCAGACGAACAATTGCCAACATTATGTGGAAGCAAAAACGTGCTGCAACCTCCGAGGGGAACACGTCACCCTGCATTAAGGAATCAGAAACTGTGTTACCCGCATGTGTAGAAGTATGAATTGGTAGGGAACTCGCCTCTCAGAGGACAGGACCCCCAGAGGCGGAACCTTCGAGGAACCAGG
This sequence comes from Bombina bombina, assembly GCF_027579735.1. Classification (NCBI taxonomy): domain Eukaryota; kingdom Metazoa; phylum Chordata; class Amphibia; order Anura; family Bombinatoridae; genus Bombina; species Bombina bombina. The sequence continues at coordinate 1,305,545,671 of NC_069500.1, forward strand.
TGCTCTCAAATGGCATACGGAACAAAACTGGTTGACATTTGTCAACGAGGCCAATTCGGATCCGTCACCGGACACAGAATCTGAAATCAAAATAGTCTCAGTATCAGAATCCTCTGTAACTGAATCTGAAATCAGCACAGTCTCAGCATCAGAATCCTCCATAACTGGATAGAGGATATATAAATATGGACTAAAGAAGTAAAAACAAAAAAGGCACCTGACACCCCCAATGGCTGGGGCATTCACTACCTCCTATGACCAGACCCCTGCGGACTAGAAAATTTCCTTTGCCACACGGTCGGGAATGCGGAAATGGAAAACGGAACGGAACCACGCCCGAACACAAGGTGAACTGTACAGTCAAAAAAGTGCGCCCATCCAAAAAGCCATGTCACTTCCAAAGGCCTCAATGTTCCAAACCACGAGCCCATAAACATCACACATAAGCAGGTTGAATCACATAACAAACATGATTATAACCGCCCCCCCCCGTTCAATAACCCACCTCAGGAGATATTAACCCTTGATTCCAAGATACTACAAGAGACTCACTGAGACCTTTATGATAAGTTAGACCCGCAAGGTGGTAGCCTCTCGGGAAAACATTCACATGATGAAGTAAAATGAAACGATCTTACCGGAATCTACGCCGTGGAACAGGAACACAGCCTTTCAAGTGTGACGAATAGTAGCATTGCCTCCGCCATGGACTTGAGAGAAGAAAGCAGGCAGCGGAGCGAAGTTCGACAACGCTGATTGCTTGAGAAGCTGTTAATCTGAGTCGGGATGGTTTCGCAGAAAGACTCTCCCTGCATCTCCGAACTCTAACTTTCATCCAAGCCCTCACTGAGAGACTCACAGGACTACTTAAAACTCCTGTCCCATGCCGAAGAGTACTAACCTTCATAAGAGACAAAAACAAAAATAAAAAATTCTGACACTTCTCTGCCAACCTCCTGGGACAAAAGGCAAAGAATGACTGGGGGATGAGGGGAGTGGGAGAAGTATTTAAACCTTTGGCTGGGTTGTCTTTGCCTCCTCCTTGTGGCCAGGTTCTTATTTCCCAAAAGTAATGAATGCTGCAGAAGAAAAGTAATGAATAAGAAGAAAATGGACATGGCTGTACGTTTCTTGAAATATAATTAACTGGTTACTGAGTACAAAAGTATAAATATTGTTCACACGTGAATTTATTACTAACAGTTTGTAAATAGAACCAGTCACTGAATAAGAACACACTCATAATACTTGTATTTATTAGCAGTATGTCTGTAACTTGCTCTTATCTAACTTTGTATTGAGGGTGCACAAGAATGAAAACGTTGCAAATTGACCAATGAGAATCATGAAGTGTGTGCATAAATGAGCACTCCCCTGAGATCAAGTTATCTATGATTATGGACTTTCCGAAAGGTGATTTGCAGGAGTATCATAGTCATGTTTTGCACGTTATTGTAGTGTTTGTAAGCTTTTGTATGTTTGGACTTTATTTTAACCCCCATTGCTGCTTCTGTTTATGTGAATTAATAAAGAGTGTTTATCGGGATTGAGCCATTCTTGGAATTCATTTTGACTTTGGTTTGGAGTACGGCCGTCCCATAGGGCTCTCCTGTATGATCTTGGTCTATCCGCACAGCAGGTTGGGACATCATCACCAAAAGCGGATCAGAGCTGAGGATGCCAAAAACTTGTGCTCATGGGACAAAGTGCAATAGGAGACACAGACAGTACAAGTGAGTTATTTACAGATTTAACTTTCTTTTGGCGATTACGCTCTGAACCTTGTGAGTGACCTGCATCTTAAAGAGATTATATATATTTTTCATTGAAACGATTGGTTCAATATTAAGACAGTTATTACAGTTTGCGGTTGTGCTTGCATGCTATTATATAAACACAAAAAAGGGAGCGTGCCTGTATAGTGCTAGCAAACTAAAGAAACATCAAAATGAATAAAAAATTGAATGTTGAGCAAAAAATACTTGTCACACACTAAAAAGTTTCCAGGAACACTGTACTACCATTAAAGGACCACTAAACACAGCAGAATAGCTTAATTGGTAACTGCATTATAAAAAGACAATGAAAATGCACTTAGTTTTAAATTCAAATGAGTAGTAGATTACTTACTGACAAATTTTAAAGTTTGTTCTATTTTCCCTCCCACTGCATCATGTGACAGCCAACAGCCAATCACAAAATGCATAAATACGTATATTCTGTGAATCTTGCACATGCTCAGTAGGAGCTGGAGCCTCAAAGTGTGCATATTAAAATATTGTGCACATTTAGATAATGGAAGTGAATTGGAAAGTTGTTTAAAATTGTGTGCTCTATCTGAAGAATGAAAGTTACATTTTGACTTGAGTGTCCTTTTAAGCATTATACATAAATCAGCGAAGTAAATAAAGTTGTTAAAACTGTCCTATAAAATTTGTCCCCTGGCTATAATGTACTCTGTAGCAATAGTAACTATGAATAGCCAATGGGCTATGAGAGTGCACAGTGATTTTTTTTTATCTTCTTACCTGAACTGCACTCCCTTTACTATAATTACCCACAGCAGAAATGACTGTTTTCAGTAGATAGCCCATTCAGTGCTGTGTACATCACAGGAGAGGATCACTGTAAGGAGTATCTAGACAACCCAACAGGAGAAGGCTAAGGGACTGGTACCCGGGACACCTGTGGCAGGATTGCAACTAACTCCTGCATCGAGAGTCATTGAGTCACTACTCTATACTCTAATTTAACCTATGTCTTTCTGTAGCAATTCTCTCAGGGTAAAATGGGCCTCAAATCGGTCTGAGAACCCTTCTTAACTAACAATCTGGAGCACCTCAATTCTTCACCTTCCTCCTGAGAGGCAAAGATTAGACTGGCTAATCAGTGAGGTGGGAGAGATAGAATTATCCTAGTGGCCAGGTGTTGAATCACAAAAGTAATGAACTTGTGGCTCTCACCGCCTTACGAAAGAACGGAAGGTAGAATGCCTTCTCCAAGAGGACATACTTTTTTGCTTATTAAAGTGATGGTCAATTTTACACTATTGATCATTACAATTCGAATCCACATGTATTTTAAATCTAAATCGCATAAATTAACTGTACCTAATGTTATTTCAAAATATATATATACTTATTTTATGTGCTTACTCGTTACAATCATTGCTCCTCCCTCATGAATAACTTCCTTGAATTTGCTTCCTCCCGGCGACAGATCTACCCGCCCCTCCCCACGTCACTGCCCTGGCATTACAGCCTTCATTACGCTGTACACGCATGCGCATGTTAAATAAGGATGCTGCACGATATAAGAACAGTATGCTTATAAATATAGGGTGTAATCAAAGAGTACAGCAAATTGAATAAGAAAATAAAAAGACGTACATAAAGTTGCTTTGAATATGGTCCGGAATACAATGTATCCAATTTGCCTAGCTTGAAACTGAACATGCGCAAAAATCGCAGTGAGACAGAGGTTAGGATGCGATTCCGGAGCTAGGGCATGCGCAGAATTGACTAAGGGTGTATTGACTTAGAGCTGATTCCCCGAGTGGCCTGTACTGTCATTGGAGAATAAAAACACGTGACTGCTGAAAAAACAATGGCGGACGATCGACGGGAGGAGGATGGATATTAGTAAGGTAGGAAAATAATATAAGATATCGCACAAAGTATAATGAATATGGCGAAATGATGAATGAAAGTCACATTATTTTTGTAGTTCAATTAGGATCGCAAGATGTAGTTAGTCATACTTGACCATCACTTTAACTTTTTAAAGAAATTTACCCACCAGTAATATCCTTAAAAGCTAATTTCAAAGAGGACCTCCCGATCAAAAGGAATCCCAAAAGGAGATAAAACTAAGAGCATTATTTAAGTATTTCTGTATTAACTAAAACAGCACAATTTAAGCGTTTTTAAAAATGCTTTTGCATGGAAAAGTGAAAAATTAAGGCAGTTTATTTATATTTTGAAACAGAACAGAAGTGCATAATTGGTTCTTGAGATAGAGGATCACTATCTCATAAGGAAACCTACAGTTCTGAAGGTGAATAGTGACACACTCCACAAGCATAAGGATAAAAGATTCATAGAAAGATCTAGAGCTTTGGCTTCCCATGATTCAGATATTATGAAGCCTCCAATGCACTACAGAGAAAAACATAATTTATGTAAGAACTAACCTGATAAATTAATTTCTTTCATATTAGCAAGAGTCCATGAGCTAGTGACGTATGGGATATACATTCCTACCAGGAGGGGCAAAGTTTCCCAAACCTCAAAATGCCTACAAATACACCCCTCCCCACACCCACAAATCAGTTTAACGAATAGCCAAGAAGTGGGGTGATAAGAAAAAAGTGCGAAAGCATAAAAAATAAGGAATTGGAATAATTGTGCTTTATACAAAAAAATCATAACCACCACAAAAAGGGTGGGCCTCATGGACTCTTGATAATATGAAAGAAATGAATTTATCAGGTAAGTTCTTACATAAATTATGTTTTCTTTCATGTAATTAGCAAGAGTCCATGAGCTAGTGACGTATGGGATAATGACTACCCAAGATGTGGATCTTTCCACGCAAGAGTCACTAGAGAGGGAGGGATAAAATAAAGACAGCCAATTCCGCTGAAAAATAATCCACACCCAAAATAATTTAAATTTTATAATGAAAAAAACTGAAAATATAAGCAGAAGATTCAAACTGAAACAGCTGCCTGAAGTACTTTTCTACCAAAAACAGCTTCAGAAGAAGAAAACACATCAAAATGGTAGAATTTAGTAAAAGTATGCAAAGAAGACCAAGTTGCTGCTTTCCAAATCTGATCAACCGAAGCTTCATTCCTAAACGCCCAGGAAGTAGAAACTGACCTAGTAGAATGAGTTGTAATCCTTTGAGGCGGAGTTTTACCCGACTCGACATAAGCATGATGAATCAAAGATTTCAACCAAGATGCCAAAGAAATGGCAGAGGCCTTCTGACCTTTCCTAGAACCGGAAAAGATAACAAATAGACTAGAAGTCTTTCGGAAAGTCTTAGTAGCTTCAACATAATATTTCAAAGCTCTAACTACATCCAAAGAATGCAATGATTTCTCCTTAGAATTCTTAGGATTAGGACATAATGAAGGAACCACAATTTCTCTACTAATGTTGTTGGAATTCACAACCTTAGGTAAAAATTCAAAAGAAGTTCGCAACACCGCCTTATCCTGGTGAAAAATCAGAAAAGGAGATTCACAAGAAAGAGCAGATAATTCAGAAACTCTTCTGGCAGAAGAGATGGCCAAAAGGAACAAAACTTTCCAAGAAAGTAATTTAATGTCCAATGAATGCATAGGTTCAAACGGAGGATCTTGAATAGCCCCCAGAACCAAATTCAAACTCCAAGGAGGAGAAATTGACTTAACAGGTTTTATACGAACCAAAGCTTGTACAAAACAATGAATATCAGGAAGAATAGCAATCTTTCTGTGAAAAAGAACAGAAAGAGCAGAGATTTGTCCTTTCAAGGAACTTGCAGACAAACCTTTATCTAAACCATCCTGAAGAAACTGTAAAATTCTCGGAATTCTAAAAGAATGCCAGGAAAAATGATGAGAAAGACACCAAGAAATGTAAGTCTTCCAGACTCTATAATATATCTCTCTAGATACAGATTTACGAGCCTGTAACATAGTATTAATCACAGAGTCAGAGAAACCTCTTTGACTAAGAATCAAGCGTTCAATCTCCATACCTTTAAATTTAAGGATTTGAGATCCTGATGGAAAAAAGGACCTTGCGACAGAAGGTCTGGTCTTAACGGAAGAGTCCACGGTTGGCAAGAAGCCATCCGGACAAGATCCGCATACCAAAACCTGTGAGGCCATGCTGGAGCTACCAGCAGAACAAACGAGCATTCCTTCAGAATCTTGGAGATCACTCTTGGAAGAAGAACTAGAGGCGGAAAGATATAGGCAGGATGATACTTCCAAGGAAGTGACAATGCATCCACTGCTTCCGCTTGAGGATCCCTGGATCTGGACAGATACCTGGGATGTTTCTTGTTTAGATGAGAGGCCATCAGATCTATTTCTGGAAGTCCCCACATTTGAACAATCTGAAAAAATACCTCTGGGTGAAGAGACCATTCGCCCGGATGCAACGTTTGGCGACTGAGATAATCCGCTTCCCAATTGTCTATACCTGGGATATGAACCGCAGAAGCTAGACAGGAGCTGGATTCCGTCCAAACCAGAATTCGAGATACTTCTTTCATAGCTAGAGGACTGTGAGTCCCTCCTTGATGATTGATGTATGCCACAGATGTGACATTGTCTGTCTGAAAACAAATGAACGATTCTCTCTTTAGAAGAGGCCAAGACTGAAGAGCTCTGAAAATTGCACGGAGTTCCAAAATATTGATCGGTAATCTCACCTCCTGAGATTCCCAACCCCCTTGTGCCGTCAGAGACCCCCACACAGCTTCCCAACCTGTAAGACTTGCATCTGTTGAAATTACAGTCCAGGTCGGAAGAACAAAAGAAGCCCCCTGAACTAAACGATGGTGATCTGTCCACCACGTCAGAGAGTGTCGTACAATCGGTTTTAAAGATATTAATTGAGATATCTTCGTGTAATCCCTGCACCATTGGTTCAGCATACAGAGCTGAAGAGGTCGCATGTGAAAACGAGCAAAGGGGATCGCGTCCGATGCAGCAGTCATAAGACCTAGAATTTCCATGCATAACGCTACCGAAGGGAATGATTGTGACTGAAGGTTTCGACAAGTTGATATCAGTTTTAGACGTCTCTTGTCTGTCAAAGATAGAGTCATCTGGAAACTCAAAAAGGTTACCCTTGTCTGAGGAATCAATGAACTTTTTAGTAAATTGATCCTCCAACCATGATCTTGAAGAAACAACACAAGTCGATTCGTATGAGATTCTGCTAAATGTGAAGACTGAGCAAGTACCAAGATATCGTCCAAATAAGGAAATACCACAATACCCTGTTCTCTGATTACAGACAGAAGGGCACCGAGAACCTTTGTAAAAATTCTTGGAGCTGTTGCTAGGCCAAACGGCAGAGCCACAAACTGGTAATGCTTGTCTAGGAAAGAGAATCTCAGAAACTGATAGTGATCTGGATGAATCGGAATATGCAGATATGCATCCTGTAAATCTATTGTAGACATATAATGCCCTTGCTGAACAAAAGGCAGGATAGTCCTTACAGTTACCATTTTGAATGTTGGTATCCTTACATAACGATTCAATATTTTTAGATCCAGAACTGGTCTGAAGGAATTCTCCTTCTTTGGTACAATGAAGAGATTTGAATAAAACCCCAGCCCCTGTTCCAGAACTGGAACTGGCATAATTACTCCAGCCAACTCTAGATCTGAAACACATTTCAGAAATGCTTGAGCCTTCGCTGGATTTACTGGGACACGGGAAAGAAAAAATCTCTTTGTAGGAGGTCTTATCTTGAAACCAATTCTGTACCCTTCTGAAACAATGTTCTGAATCCAAAGATTGTGAACGGAATTGATCCAAATTTCTTTGAAAAAACGTAATCTGCCCCCTACCAGCTGAGCTGGAATGAGGGCCGCACCTTCATGTGGACTTAGGAGCTGGCTTTGATTTTCTAAAAGGCTTGGATTTATTCCAGACTGGAGATGGTTTCCAAACTGATACCGCTCCTGAGGATGAAGGATCAGGCTTTTGTTCCTTGTTGTGACGAAAGGAACGAAAACGATTATTAGACCTGAATTTACCTTTAGATTTTTTATCCTGAGGTAAAAAAGTTCCTTTCCCTCCAGTAACAGTTGAGATAATAGAATCCAACTGAGAACCAAATAATTTATTACCCTGGAAAGAAAGGGAAAGCAGAGTAGACTTAGAAGACATATCAGCAGTCCAAGTTTTAAGCCATAAAGCTCTTCTAGCTAAAATAGCTAGAGACATATACCTGACATCAACTCTAATTATATCAAAAAAGGCATCACAAATAAAATTATTAGCATGTTGAAGCAGAATAATAATGCTATGAGAATTATGATCTGTTACTTGTTGCGCTAAAGCTTCCAACCAAAAAGTTGAAGCTGCAGCAACATCCGCTAAAGATATAGCAGGTCTAAGAAGATTACCTGAACACAAATAAGCTTTTCTTAGAAAGGATTCAATTTTCCTATCTAAAGGATCCTTAAAGGAAGTACCATCTGCCGTAGGAATAGTAGTACGCTTAGCAAGAGTAGAGACAGCCCCATCAACCTTAGGGATTTTGTCCCAAAACTCTAATCTGTCAGATGGCACAGGATATAATTGCTTAAAACGTTTAGAAGGAGAAAATTAATTACCCAAATTATTCCATTCCCTGGAAATTACTTCAGAAATAGCACCAGGAACCGGAAAAACTTCTGGAATAACTACAGGAGATTTAAAAACCTTATCTAAACGTTTAGATTTAGTATCAAGAGGACCAGAATCCTCAATTTCTAATGCAATTAGGACCCATTTTAAATAAATATGAAGATTTATCAGCATCAACCTCTGAGACAGAATCCTCTGAACCAGAAGAACCACTATCAGAATCAGAATGATGATGTTCATTTAAAAATTCATCTGAACAATGAGAAGTTTTAAAAGACTTTTTATGTTTACTAGAAGGAGGAATAACAGACATAGCCTTCTTAATGGATTTAGAAACAAAATCTCTTATGATATCAGGAACACTCTGAGTATTAGATGTTGACGGAACAGCAACAGGTAATGGAACTTTACTAAAGAAAATATTATCTGCATTAACAAGTTTGTCATGACATTCAATACAAACAACAGCTGGAGGAACAGCTACCAAAAGTTTACAGCAGATACACTTAGCTTTGGTAGCTCCAGCACCAGGCAGCGATTTTCCAGAAGTATCTTCTGACTCAGTTGCAACGTGGGACATCTTGCAATATGTAATAGAAAAACAACATATAAAGCAAAATTAATCAAATTCCTTAAATGACAGTTTCAGGAATGGGAAAAAATGCCAGTGAACAAGCTTCTAGCAACCAGAAGCAATAAATAATGAGACTTAAATAATGTGGAGACAAAAGTGACGCCCATATTTTTTTAGCGCCAAATAAGACGCCCACATTATTTGGCGCCAAAAATGACGCCACATCCGGAACGCTGACACTTTTGGCGCAAAAGAATGTAAAAAATGACGCAACTTCCGGCGACACGTATGACGCCAAAAACAGAAAAAAAATTTGCGCCAAAAAAGTCTGCGCCAAGAATGACGCAATAAAACGAAGCATTTTCAGCCCCCGCGAGCCTAACAGCCCACAGGGAAAAGTCAAATTTTAAGGTAAGAAAAAAATAATTGATTCAAATGCATTATCCCAAATATGAAACTGACTGTCTGAAAATAAGGAATGTTGAACATCCTGAGTCAAGGCAAATAAATGTTTGAATACATATATTTAGAACTTTTTTATAAAGTGCCCAACCATAGCTTAGAGTGTCACAGAAAATAAGACTTACTTACCCCAAGACACTCATCTACATGTTGTAGAAAGCCAAACCAGTACTGAAACGAAAATCAGCAGAGGTAATGGTATATATATATATAAGAGTATATCGTCGATCTGAAAAGGGAGGTAAGAGATGAATCTCTACGACCGATAACAGAGAATCTATGAAATAGACCCCGTAGAAGGAGATCATTGAATTCAAATAGGCAATACTCTCCTCACATCCCTCTGACATTCACTGCACGCTGAGAGGAAAACCGGGCTCCAACCTGCTGCGGAGCGCATATCAACGTAGAATCTAGCACAAACTTACTTCACCACCTCCATAGGAGGCAAAGTTTATAAAACTGATTTGTGGGTGTGGTGAGGGGTGTATTTGTAGGCATTTTGAGGTTTGGGAAACTTTGCCCCTCCTGGTAGGAATGTATATCCCATACGTCACTAGCTCATGGACTCTTGCTAATTACATGAAAGAAAGCAGCCATCTGTTCTTCCACGCATACATTCATTTAAGGTGTTTATTTCTTTGCAAGCAGCATTTTGGTAAAAATGTGTTACAGACCGTGCTTTTTCAGCTCAAGGCAAGAATTTATTTTCTCTATACACATGCATTCACAGAGGTTGCTTGGATGTAGACCAACCAGTGACATTCATATTTTAGGAATATGAGACACAATTACATCTATACTTACCAATAAATTATAATTAAATAGATAACATATGAAGGCCTGCTCAGACACACTTTTTGTGCTAGGGATAGTCCTCTTTCTCCTTTCTCTACATACTAATCCAAGCCTGGTTATAACTTGCTGAAGGTATTTACTGGGCATAAGAAGTATTTCTGGCAGCTATGGGAGGCTTTAACAAACTTTTAGTGGCACAAATCAACATTAATCCAAGACAAATCTTTATATGTTATCACTTCAAATATGAATAGATTGATTTATTTTAAGTGTAAATCTCATTCCTGCAATTTTCTACCTGAGAAGATTTAAAGAGCTTTAGGAGCACGGCTTAGGGCTTATTATTTTAACACAGTAGAATAATGAAAATGTACTTGCGCATATAATACATATGTGAATAAAATCATACACCATGCCACCATTTTTATGCAGATATGAGCTGATCAGCTAATAATTGACTGCAGTATATCTCCAAAACATGTGACCTTCAATTGCGGCCCTTTTAACAGATACACATAAAATTATGTCAACTTTAAATTTAGTATAGGCTATGTAATTTCCTTGCATACTTAATCAAGTCAAAAACTGACGTGGGTTTCTTCTGGCATGGTGGTTTACAGAACTTCAGTAAATGTGAAAATATTGCCTTATTATGTCTGGACAATTAAATTCCATTATAATGTCTTCAGAAGTCTCCTGTTACAGATTATCCTTAAACCCAAATTAACTGAATCCCAGCTCTCGTCAGAAAGTAAAATAAAACCGATTGGGCATGTAATGACTCCACTGACATTTGTGTAATAAAGCTAAATAAAATCCTCCCAGCTATGAATTTTGTCAGACTGATGAACTGAAATGAAAGCCTTCAGAGCTAGACTTTTAATTAAGAAGATTCATGACTAATATCTCTTACTGCCCTACTTGGTTAGATGTACCCTTGAAAATGTTAGTCAATAGCTCTGAAAAATAAAGCTTTATCTCTACTTTTTTTTTTTTTTTTTTATCAGCAAATGTTAAACAATGAATAGTTTACATAAAAATAGCATTTGGTTTCAGCTGCAAATCATTTTAAAAAATATAGATAGACATTTTAAGGGACAGCCTAGTTAAAATTAAACTTTCTTTCCTAAGATATGGAGAGTCCACAACGTCATCAATTACTAGTGGGAATATCACTCCTGGCCAGCAGGAGGAGGCAAAGAGCACCACAGCAAAGCTGTCAAGTGTCACTCCTCTACCCATAATCCCCAGTCATTCTCTTTGCCTCCGTCAATGGAGGAGGTGAAATTTTGGTGTCTGAAGAAAATTGGATTTCCTTCACTACAAGCAAGACTTTTGGGTCTAGCCGTAGTCCACATTAATTTCTTCAGTAGGGTAATGGTGGCTTTAAAGCAGTTAGGAACTTGTGAGGTGGACTTTGCTCTGTTTTCCTAACATATGTGCTGCCCATGGTATAGAAAGCCAGAGTAGGTTTACTCTGTTCTTTCTTTTTCTGCAGGTCTCTGTGAGGAGTATGTGTTCTCTTACGCCTGGTGAGCTGTCTACCTACCGGACAGCGGATTTTGCAGTTAAGTGCTTTTGTCTTCTAGGTTGGGAGACTTGCACTTGGTACATTTCCTGCATTATATACATTGGGACATAAAAAATCCTTGGTGAGGATTTGATTTGGGCAAGGGGCAGGCACTCATTGTGTATGTGTTTGGAGACTGATGGGTTAACTCCTTTAAGATGAAGGGGTTAAATCTCTATTTTTGCTCATTTCATTTTTATTGTTTCCCTAGGGGCTTTTAATGCTATTTAAACCATAAGGGACTGTTGTGTGCATGTGTTCTGGCACTAACGGCTGTTTGGAAACCGCTGTGAATGTTTGATGCGATCTGACTGCGATTTAAACTTTTACTAGAGCAAATGGCTGACTGCTGACGTCAGTGCCTTTTTTCTTAAGACCGGCTTTTTTTTTTTTTTTTGCGCCTTACTGTGGCGCAACTGAATTCTCCAGGTCATGTGACGGCCCCTTCCAGTCTCAGAGTTACGGAGCAGTGTCGGCTGAATCGTACAAGTTCAGCTAGTCTTCTCCTGCTTCTCCTAAGTTATTCCAGCACTCGCCATTGCAGAAGGGCAGGTAGGCACCTCAGTCAAGGCTGAGGTGTAGAGGTTTATCCGGAGGGGTTGTTTTTTTAGTGTTATCTCGCTCTGCAAATTTCTATGTTAAAAGTTTAAAGTGACAGTAGCATTTATTTTGTGGGTCAATATCTTTAAACTGAGGTCTGACAGAATTAACAAAATTTAAAGTGGTAGTAACATTTTTAAGATTCTTTTTTATTTGTGTATTTTTCTTGCCTAGAGAGCCAAATTATTTTGCCTACGCAATTTTGTTCTTCATGTATAGATAGAACTTTAAAATGTAAAGATAGGATTTTTGTTTGAGCCTAAAGTCTCTCAGGATGACGCTGTTCAGGCAATGCCACAGCTTTCTCCTCAAACGTCCCAAACCTTAATGGCGTCACATACAGTGCCATGCAGTTCCTCTATGACTCCTGTTCTGCCAGGTGTGCACGTGCTAGCAAAGGACTTGTGGGTATTGTAGTTATTATTTACCGCATGAGTGCTCGCGGCCCAGTTTCATTACTGTGCAGTGAGCATCCATTGAGTAAAAACGGGCAGCGTGGCGGTAGTATAGGGGAAGGTAATGGGGGTAATTGTACCTTAAAATCTAGTCCCCAGGCACAACAAATTAAGGCGCCACGGGCGACCAGGATCTTCGAGCCCTGGTATAGCATATGTGTATTTATAACCTTAAAGGGACAGTATACACCAATTTACATAACTGCATGTAATAAACACTACTATAAGAATATGCACAGATACTGATCTAAAAATCCATTATAAAAATCTTTTAAAAACTTACTTAGAAGCTCCCAGTTTAGCATTGATGATTAGGTAGTTTGGGACACCCACTGAAAGGGGCTGGGTAAACAAAAAGAGCAGACACTCCCCCTGCATATTAAAAGACAGATAACATAAACAGGAGCCTGCAGTAGTCTGTAAGCGCATGTATACACCTGGCACTGTGGGGCTTAGTTAGGAGTCTGAAAATCAGCACAAAAAAATTATACATTTTTATAAAAACACTACTAGATGGGCTATATAAATAAATCATCTACAAAACATTTATGCAAAGAAAAATCTAGTGTACAAAGTCCCTTTAACTTTTTGAGTAGCAAAAGCTGAATAAGTCCCAAAACAGTGTGATGATGCAGATTATGCACACTTTTTCCTATCAAATCTTGTTATTGGGTATGAAGTTAAAAATACATGGAGGAAGGCAGCCACATCTTACGCATTTCACGCCTATACACAGCGCTTACTAATTAAGTAAGTGTCGTGTATAGGTGTAAATTGAGTAAGATGCGGCTGCCTTCCTCCAACTGTCTTCCGTTTTTTCTTTTTGGCTTTTGATCATCGAGTCTGGTCACTCATTATTTGCCTGCATCCCGCTCTTATGTGTATGTTAAAGACTGGACTCTCATGTTTTGAATTAATATCCGGTGATCTGTGGCAGCGTTTTTTTTAATTACAACAGAAGCATAATACCATGTGTAGCAAAGTTTAATACAAAAAAAAAATGTGTAGCACCAAGCATAAACAAAACAAAAAATTATATATCAGGGAGAGGGTTTAAAAATTAAAAAAAAATTAAACGGAAGGGAAAGAATTGTCTTAGTAAATGCACAAACAGGGAAATTTAAAAACATTGTTTCCAACAAACTCCTAAAATAAGCAACATGCAACCTTTACATATGGAAAAGATGTAGTACAATGGGACAAAAGTCTACACTCTACAAGATGTATACTGCCCAAGAAAATACAGTAAAGAAACTACTGCTTAAATAACTATAGCAAAGTCTCTTGCCATCTACAAGAAAAACTGTACCTGGAAATTCTTTGATAACCTCATTGCCCTGTGTCAATGGGACCAGCTGACCTCAAGCTACTCGAAGCTAAGCCACAGCCCAAATAACCCTGATACACACCAGTACAAAAAGGACTGTGAATTGACTTCTTTATAAACAGATCTGGTGTCACTGTGCACTAGTTTGTCTCTAATGCTAGGGGCCCTCTTGGCAGTCATCAGGGGATATTCTGATATATATTTTGCCACTGTACTATCACTGGACATTATATGGCAGTGTTTATTAAGTATATAACGAAGCTTATTCCAGTGAGAATTATAGGTTGTGATTAGTCGTATTTGATTATCATTGTTTTTAGACTCATTACTCCTAGATATCATCTGGTTTCTTGGCTTTGTCTAGCCCCTATCCACCCTTTACGAATCTGCCTTCTGGGGTAACCCCTTTGTAGAAATCTATTTGCCATTTCTACTGCCTGTATCTTCCTCAGTGAAACAGCATCTTTTTAATCACAAGAACTGCCCCACCGGTATCCCATTTCTAAGTGCTTGTGGATGGTGACTAGATGCGTGCAACAGGCTATTGGTTGCTGTTTCTTTACTGTACACTGTAAAGAAACAGCAACCAATAGCCTGTTGCACGCATCTAGTCACCATCCACAAGCACTGATATATATCAGAATATCCCCTGATGACTGCCAAGAGGGCCCCTAGCATTAGAAACAAACTAGTGCACAGTGAATTTCAAAAGGAGGTTCCTACTAATTGGCTGACTAAATCTCAGATAGTAAAAGGATGCCACCCGTGTGGACGATGTGTTTACTGCAAATGTATTGAAAAATCATCTAGTTGTAGCACAGAAACCTCAGACAACACTAAAAATGTAATTTACTGGCTACATTGCTCGTGCCCAAAGTTCTATATTGGGAAAATGACACGAGAACTGAAAGATAGGGTAGTAACATTTTTAAGATTCTTTTTTATTTGTGTATTTTTCTTGCCTAGAGAGCCAAATTATTTTGCCTACGCAATTTTGTTCTTCATGTATAGATAGAACTTTAAAATGTAAAGATAGGATTTTTGTTTGAGCCTAAAGTCTCTCAGGATGACGCTGTTCAGGCAATGCCACAGCTTTCTCCTCAAACGTCCCAAACCTTAATGGTGTCACATACAGTGCCATGCAGTTCCTCTATGACTCCTGTTCTGCCAGGTGTGCACGTGCTAGCAAAGGACTTGTGGGTATTGTAGTTATTATTTACCGCATGAGTGCTCGCGGCCCAGTTTCATTACTGTGCAGTGAGCATCCATTGAGTAAAAACGGGCAGCGTGGCGGTAGTATAGGGGAAGGTAATGGGGGTAATTGTACCTTAAAATCTAGTCCCCAGGCACAACAAATTAAGGCGCCACGGGCGACCAGGATCTTCGAGCCCTGGTATAGCATATGTGTATTTATAACCTTAAAGGGACAGTATACACCAATTTACATAACTGCATGTAATAAACACTACTATAAGAATATGCACAGATACTGATCTAAAAATCCATTATAAAAATCTTTTAAAAACTTACTTAGAAGCTCCCAGTTTAGCATTGATGATTAGGTAGTTTGGGACACCCACTGAAAGGGGCTGGGTAAACAAAAAGAGCAGACACTCCCCCTGCATATTAAAAGACAGATAACATAAACAGGAGCCTGCAGTAGTCTGTAAGCGCATGTATACACCTGGCACTGTGGGGCTTAGTTAGGAGTCTGAAAATCAGCACAAAAAAATTATACATTTTTATAAAAACACTACTAGATGGGCTATATAAATAAATCATCTACAAAACATTTATGCAAAGAAAAATCTAGTGTACAAAGTCCCTTTAACTTTTTGAGTAGCAAAAGCTGAATAAGTCCCAAAACAGTGTGATGATGCAGATTATGCACACTTTTTCCTATCAAATCTTGTTATTGGGTATGAAGTTAAAAATACATGGAGGAAGGCAGCCAGATCTTACGCGTTTCACGCCTATACAAAGCGCTTACTAATTAAGTAAGTGTCGTGTATAGGTGTAAATTGAGTAAGATGCGGCTGCCTTCCTCCAACTGTCTTCCGTTTTTTCTTTTTGGCTTTTGATCATCGAGTCTGGTCACTCATTATTTGCCTGCATCCCGCTCTTATGTGTATGTTAAAGACTGGACTCTCATGTTTTGAATTAATATCCGGTGATCTGTGGCAGCGTTTTTTTTAATTACAACAGAAGCATAATACCATGTGTAGCAAAGTTTAATACAAAAAAAAAATGTGTAGCACCAAGCATAAACAAAACAAAAAATGATATATCAGGGAGAGGGTTTAAAAATTAAAAAAAAATTAAACGGAAGGGAAAGAATTGTCTTAGTAAATGCACAAACAGGGAAATTTAAAAACATTGTTTCCAACAAACTCCTAAAATAAGCAACATGCAACCTTTACATATGGAAAAGATGTAGTACAATGGGACAAAAGTCTACACTCTACAAGATGTATACTGCCCAAGAAAATACAGTAAAGAAACTACTGCTTAAATAACTATAGCAAAGTCTCTTGCCATCTACAAGAAAAACTGTACCTGGAAATTCTTTGATAACCTCATTGCCCTGTGTCAATGGGACCAGCTGACCTCAAGCTACTCGAAGCTAAGCCACAGCCCAAATAACCCTGATACACACCAGTACAAAAAGGACTGTGAATTGACTTCTTTATAAACAGATCTGGTGTCACTGTGCACTAGTTTGTCTCTAATGCTAGGGGCCCTCTTGGCAGTCATCAGGGGATATTCTGATATATATTTTGCCACTGTACTATCACTGGACATTATATGGCAGTGTTTATTAAGTATATAACGAAGCTTATTCCAGTGAGAATTATAGGTTGTGATTAGTCGTATTTGATTATCATTGTTTTTAGACTCATTACTCCTAGATATCATCTGGTTTCTTGGCTTTGTCTAGCCCCTATCCACCCTTTACGAATCTGCCTTCTGGGGTAACCCCTTTGTAGAAATCTATTTGCCATTTCTACTGCCTGTATCTTCCTCAGTGAAACAGCATCTTTTTAATCACAAGAACTGCCCCACCGGTATCCCATTTCTAAGTGCTTATGGATGGTGACTAGATGCGTGCAACAGGCTATTGGTTGCTGTTTCTTTACTGTACAGTAAAGAAACAGCAACCAATAGCCTGTTGCACGCATCTAGTCACCATCCACAAGCACTGATATATATCAGAATATCCCCTGATGACTGCCAAGAGGGCCCCTAGCATTAGAAACAAACTAGTGCACAGTGAATTTCAAAAGGAGGTTCCTACTAATTGGCTGACTAAATCTCAGATAGTAAAAGGATGCCACCCGTGTGGACGATGTGTTTACTGCAAATGTATTGAAAAATCATCTAGTTGTAGCACAGAAACCTCAGACAACACTAAAAATGTAATTTACTGGCTACATTGCTCGTGCCCAAAGTTCTATATTGGGAAAATGACACGAGAACTGAAAGATAGGGTTAGGGAGCACAGGGATAGCATCAAAGATAACGACCAAGACAGCCCTGTTTCAAGATATTTTCAGATATTCCATAATTCAGATTATGCATTACTGGCATTGAACATGTGAGACCTAAGAGGAGAGGGGGCAATGTGGATCAAATATTACTCCAGCATGAATCACGCTGGATGTATAGATTGAACACCTTGTCGCCCACTGGCCTTAATGAAAAGATTGAATATGCATGTTTTCTGTAATCCTGTAGTCATTTGAACTAATAATGTCATATGATGTATATGAAATAAATTTTGAACATGTTATGGGAGATTTGTTGTAAATATATTGATCCCCTTTGTATATAGAATTGAAGAAGTTGATGTACATATGCTGATAGCAACATTTGTAAACATGCCACCCATATAAAAGTGTCACCTCTAATACTGTATAATAGTATATATCAAAAGTATTACCAGACTTTATTTTGTTTGAGGCATTATATCCCTTTAAGATGTGGTTATAAGGGATTGGCAACAAAGTAATTCCATACATATTTAAGCACCTAAGGTGTAGGATCATCATACATCTGACAAAGCCCTAGTCCAACCCACAAAGGGGAGGGGCGAAACGCATAATGTGTGGAATCTAATTTGTGCCGCTAAGGAGAACGCCACAGGTGAAGCAGTTTTGGAGTACCTGTTCACAAACAATGTGTCTTCCGGAGAGTAGTAAGTGAAGCACTGCATTGGCACAGACATCACGTACACAAGACATAGAGGCAAGTGATATTCTGGAAGTATCAGCCCGAATGGTCGAGAAGGTGAAGGTAAGCCGTGCAGTTTAAGTCTTGCACCCGGTAGATGTTCCCCGAGGACTGTGTTTAGCATATGGCCTGTTGGAAGTCTGTCATCAGCCCAGCAAAGATATATAGGAGACTGGACTTCAATATAACTGCCGGAGCGTGTTGTAACACCTAAGTGCCCGGATTACATCAGTGTATTAGGAACGGTGTCTGGTTGTTTCTTTACCGGAGCGTGTAATTTACACTAAGTGCCCGAAAAGTATACTGGCCTATACTTTGGCTTTGATAGTACATGCTAGCATGGAACAGTGAACTTTCTTTCCTTTTGTGAATACTGCATTGTTGTGAGGTGCACCATCAGCTTCACCTGTTGTCTGGTCTAATTTTGTATTTTATCTGTAAAGGCAGATCCGGAGCTCTTATCTCCCTTTCAATAAAACGTTTGGTTTAAAAGTGATTTTCAGTGCAGCCTTGTCCTTCTTTGGCCCCCATATATCTTTGGGACCCTATCTCTCTAAGTATATATATATATATATATATATATATATATATATATATATATATATATATATATATATATATATATATATATATACATATACATACACACACACACACACACATATACATACATACACATATATATATATATATATACACACACACATATATATATACACACACATAATGACATGAATTATATACCCTCAAATCTACTTGGCTTGCACAAATCAATACCTATAAGGCTACCTGGTACCTGTGTTATGCATAAATACATACAAGATATCCCCCAATTTCCTGCCCCTCTTATTTCTATCAACACACATTTCTTGCTTGATGAGAACTATTGCCAGTAAAATACCAAATGTCAACATATAGAGCATTTAGTTTTGACAAGGGGAGAGCCAAATAAAATGTATTTGAGAATCCCAAAAATTTTGCTGGACAAACCTGAGTTGAAGAATCTAACTTCATGTAAGCAAATAGTTCTTACTTTTAGCATTGAAAAAAATAGTGACCTTTAAGCTGCAAATTACAAAGGTTAATACCAACCTTAAAAATATACAATACACAAGGGTGCACTACTGCACATGTTAATTATTAAAGGAAGGGCAAACTCCTGTATTAAAGGGCTTCCTTAACTTTGATTTGATTAACAAACTTCTAATTGGTTGAGATTCATCAAGGAAGAGATTGAAAATATTGTACTTGCCTAAATAAATGCAAAAACAACCATTCTAATCTATCTGCTATATAACTAATGGTAGTATCTATTGCAAGGATAATGGCAATTTAAAAAAAAATGCTATAAGAAAACAGGCTCTTAGATCAAGCTTAACAAAATAAATAAATAAATAAAATTAGGTACAAATTCAAGCTTTAGACTGTGGTCAATTGAGGTCTAGACAAAACCTTATGTTTGTTCACTGAGGAGTCTCCAGGCTGCTCCAAGTTTGAAAAGGTAATTGAACTCAGTCTATAATTACTGGATTAGACACAGATGGGCTCTGTACATTTTAGGGGGGGGGGGGGGTAGAACTGTTTTGATTCATTTTATGATTGCATGTAAGGTCAGACTTTTCAGAATGCACTTTCATCTGTTAAATGGTTTCTCAAGCTCCCTGGGGTATCTCTGTAAAAACAGTGATGTTTTAAACAATTTAGGTCTATCAAATCCTGTCTTTGAATGTAATATGCTTGCAGATTTTCTGGTATTAGAAATGGGTACGCCAATTAATTGGTACATCTTTTCCAAATTCAAATTTTGGAGTACAATTAAAATGTTTGGCAAGATATGCAAATGCCATGTACTTACTGCATACCACTGTTAAACATATTAGGAAAACGATTACTGCACATATTATTTAAAAACAAACACACCAGACTATGCATGTGCTTAAAGGGCATGTCATTTTTAAACAACTTTCCAATTTTACTTCCAATAACAAAATGTGCAGTCTTTTTATTTTTACACATTTTGAGTCACCCTCTCCTACAGAGCATGTGCAAGAATTCACAGAATATACGTATATGCATTTGTGATTGGCTGATAGCTGTCACATGATACAGGGGGAGTGGAAATAGACATAACTTTGAAAGTAAAAAAACAAAAAAAAACTATTTAGATATTATTTAACAACGACAAAATATAATTCCCCACATTTTGGAAACAAAGGCAAATGTTTGCATTTCTTTTTGTAGACTATACTCCAGAGCCATTATATTCTATACCAGGGGTTGAAGATGCATTTCTTTTTGTAGACTATACTCCAGAGCCATTATATTTTATACCAGGGGTTGAAGATGCATTTCTTTTTGTAGACTATACTCCAGAGCCATTATCTTCTATACCAGGGGTTGAAGATGCATTTCTTTTTGTAGACTATACTCCAGAGCCATTATATTCTATACCAGGGGTTGAAGATGCATTTCTTTTTGTAGACTATACTCCAGAGCCATTATATTCTATACCAGGGGTTGAAGATGCATTTCTTTTTGTAGACTATACTCCAGAGCCATTATATTCTATACCAGGGGTTGAAGAATGTGCTTGAAATGAACGGGCCACTAAGATTAAAGAATACTGACCCAAACAATTTTAATAGGCTGTTACCATTTTTATATTGCAAATTAAAGTGAATGTAAAGTTTAATGAGAAAGCGCCTGGTTTCTAAAAAATACTCTTAAAAACAGGGGCACTTTCATTTATTAAACTTTACATTTAAGCGACTTTTTTTTTTTTTTTTTTTTAAATACTTACCATTTTCTTTTTGAAAACAGCCCGGCGATCTTCTGCCCGCAGCTCCTGCTGTACTTAGCACAGCAATGACAAATTCCTACAATCATTGCGTGGGACCCCAAGGCGTCCAGCTCGTGAGGCCACGCATTGATTGCAGGATGTCAGATTCGTCATTGCTGTGCTAAGTACAGCAGTAGCTGCGGGCGGAGGATTGCCAGTCTGCTGTCATACGGAAAAAGGTAAGTAAATAAATGTAAAGTTTAATTAAAGTGCCCCAGTTTTTAAGAGTATTTTTAAAAACCGGGCACTTTCTCAATAAACTTGACATTCACTTTAAGTAGAAGAATAAAAATATTTTGGAGACAAAACAAATTTTAGGATACGTAGCTTCATGGTTCCTGACTATTCCTCTATTATACTATACAGTGTTATGATCTACTATATCCAAAAATGTATTTTGCTTAGCATAGGTAAATATATATATTTTAAATAAACACTATAGAAGTTTACAGTAAATCATGGATTGTTGCTAAAATTAAAGATTTATTTACAAACAAAAATTAGAGAGAGATATCCTTAAGTGGAAATAAAAAAAAAAACACATACAGTACTACTAATGTAATTACGCTTATTATTTACACAGTTGTGAGTTGTCTTGCAATCAATTTTGCATCACTTTGTATAACTCGTTCTGCCGCTTTGTGCTACAATGTAACTACAGGACCCACCATTGTGACATGCTAAAAGAACTAAACTGGCTGTCGCTGGAATCCAGACGCACCCTCCATCTTTCCTGCCTTGTGTTTAAGAGCTTTTCTGGGAAGCTCCCACCCTACCTGAGCAGAATGCTCTCCCCAGCTATTCCCACCTCCTATAACCTCCAATCCAATAACCGCACATTATTTAGTTTGCCTCAATACAAAAAGAAAGCAGCTCGATCCTCCTTTTCCTACAAAGCACCACAATTATGGAATTACCTCCCGCACACTTTCAAACCTTCCCCAAGCTTAATATCCTTTAAGAGATCCCTCTCTACATATCTCAAAACAGAATGCACCTGTCATGGTTGACTTGATTATATATTTCCTACCTGCTCTATGTTAAATTTCTGCATATATTGTGTATAATTATTGTTGTTTTTGTATTTTATTGTTCCCTATTGTATCAATGCAATGTTTTGTGGACCCCGGACATACTTGAAAACGAGAGAATCCTCAATGTATCCTTCCGGGTAAGATATTTTATAAATAAAACAAACTTTATGTAGATTATACGCATAATATAAAAATACACAGCTTTCTGTGTTTTAATCATCTGAATAAGTAGCAGAGAGCTGTTTTTCAGTTACACAGCATACTTCCATGTGACAACATTTTATAACTTTTTTCAGCATAATAAATTGCTCATAATTACACATTACATTAGTTACAGTCTCTCAAGAGAGATGCACAATACAGCTATAGTGTATGTAAAAACCCTTAACAAGGGTCACCGGAGGCACTATAAAACTCAACTTAACAAGGCGTCGCCCCTAATTCTCTAAGCCTTACATTTTATTGCAAGATCTAGAAAAGCTCACAATCACATCCTACCATCTAACAGAGGAGGATGTTAATTTATTTGTTTATAATCCCCCACAAAGATGCAAAACGAGAACAGTTTATATAGTCACTAGAGGGCAAATAATTTAATTATATAAAACAATTCATATTAAGTGTGTATAACTGGGATATTTTTGCAGCTTTTAAAAAAGGGCCTTAACCCCTTAATGACCAGCGACGCGGACATGTACTTCTCTGGGGATTGCACAGTACATGATGTTACGTTGAAATCATTAAAGGGACAGTCTACACTTTAGTCATCTTAAAGTCTTACTTTAGATTAAGCTGCAAATAGTCTTCTTTCTATATCATGCAGCAGTAATGGTAAAAAAGTTATTTTAAAATGAATATTGTTTCTGGTCACTTTGAATTAGCGCTGCAGAATCTGTTGGCGCTCTACAAATAAATGATGATAATAATAATAATAATAATAATAATAATAAATGGCTGCTAAACTCTGCCCACTGATGGCATCACAATCTGGGCTGTATTAAAGGTTTCACTAGTTACAATAGACTCACTAATTGGATTCAACAGACTGTCAATGCTATTCAGAAGAGTGCATAGATGTAGCCCACATCGTGATGTCATCAGTGGGCGGAGTTTGGCAGCCATTTCAAAGTGACCAGAAACCATATTAATTTTAAAATAACTTCTTTACTGTTCCTGCTGCATGATATAGAAAGGAGTGCAAGAAAATATTTGCAGCTCAACCCCTTGAGTGCTAACGACGGCTCTGAGCCGTCGCAGAGTTTCCCACTCAGGTGCTAACGACGGCTCAGAGCCATCGCTAGCACTCTCCCACCTTGAAGGAGATCTGGGGCTCCCACCCGCTCCTACCCCGGCGATCAGGCCTGTATAGTGACAGGCATCACCGGAGCTTTACGTTTTGTGCGGTGACGTTGCGCGCAATGACGTGATGATGTCACCATGCAACTTTATTTAAAAATGACAATGACAAATATAGGGAAAGGGAGCATGCTGCTTAGAAACCTGTATCTCAGGCATCTAAGCAGCTACAGACCCCGAAGACCCACCGTTGGAAAGGTTATCGCCTAACCTTTTCAATGGTGTAAGCATCACAATGTTGAACTTCTACTGCATTAACAAATACCTATCACCCTACCAATACAAAGTGCAATAGCAGCTTTGTTTCACAAGTAATAAAGTGTTTTGTTAAAAGGGACAGTAAGCAACTTGAGATGATTATATAAAATGAATATTTATGCATAATTGAACAATATATTTTCATTTATTTTTCTCCTTTCATGTAATTTCTCAGAACTTTAAAAAGTACCCTGCCGACATCTCAAGGCTTACTTTGCATCATATCTGCCCCTAATTGGCTTCAGCTGATAACAACTAACTTTTTGACCTAGGCTGGCCTTGTTGTCTGCATACTAAAGCCAAGATTTGCTCCTCCAAATAAGCTATTGAAAAATAAAAGTAGTAAAAAGGATCTTAATTTGATATGTTATTCTATCTATAGCAACACAACAGAAATGTCTTGTAATTTCAAGGTGTTTATTGCCCCTTTAAAGAGACATTATACCTAAATGTTGAAGCACTGATACAGCATAGCTGTAAAAAGCTGACTGGAAAATATCACCTAAACATCTCTATGTAAAAAAAAGAAGACATTTTACCTCAAATTTACCTCAAAGTATTAGCACCCCACTGTAAAGAGACTTAAAGCAGCCAGTCAGGGAGTGTGCATCTGTCATGTGCAAGCACAGTCACAGTCATGTTATTTTCTTATTCGATTTAAATAAATTATATGAAATCTCATGAGATCACAGAAAAGGCAGAGCATTACCTGAGCACTACTGATGCTGATTGGCTATTGTTTTTTTTTTCCCCCTAACTTGCAGATGGACAGCAGCTAAAGTATAACTGTTTACACAGCACTTCTAGTGAGATGAAGAAATTTTGAGGTAAAATATGATGCTCAGGTGATATTTTCTAGTCAGCTTTTGAAAGTTATGGCTGCATCACTTTCAAGTAATTTAGCATATAAGTATTATGTCCCTTTAAGTCAAATCTTGATGGATTGCACATGTGAAATACCCATAAAAGAAAAATCAGCTTATACTAAACTAGTCTAACCTACAGGCCGAGAGTCACAATGTGGCCCTTTAGTGTGCCCTGCATGTGCCTAAAGTGCCCCAGAATGAACACAGTGTGAGCTTGTAATAGCAACAAACATTTAAAGGGATAATAACCCCTAGACGCCGTTAGGACGTTCCATGCCATTCTAAAAGCACTGGCCTTTAATGCCATTAGGATGGCATGGAATGTCCTAATATTTGCACTGTCCTGCTCCCCTCTGTGTTAATATGCTGGCTTCGACTGGGGGACTTGCCTACCAAAGCAGGCAGTCCTCCAGGAGCCAATCAGTGTTGTCTGAGTCACGTCATTGCAGTGACGATCATGTGACATCCAGTAGGCATTGATTGTTAAAATAAACATAAAAACAGAGTATATGTACACCCCTGTCCGCTCTCACTTGATAAATCGAGCCCGTGGAGGAATGGTGAGCAAATCTAAACACTATTGATGGGAAAAAAGCTATTGTCAACTTACATAATTTTTTTGCTTATTTGTGATTTCCACGTCGCACCCTTCATTTCTCACCATTTCTCATTTAGTAGTAAGCCAACCTGAACTTAAGATCACCTCAACTGAATGTGGGGTACCCTTTTATTGTAAGAAAAATATTAAGATTTCTAAAAAATAAAATTAAAGGTTAGGATACCCTTAGCTGACATGACCTTAAAGCCTTAAAGGGATCCTGAGAGAACATACAATTTTAAACAACTTTCCTATTTACTTCTTGCTTAGTCCTCTTGTTATCCTTTGTTGGAAAACATACCTAGGTAGGCTCAGGAGCTGGGAGTTGGCTGCTTATTGGTGGCTGCACATATATACCTCTTATTATTGGCTTACCAATGTGTTCAGCTAGCTTCCAGTACAGCATTGCTGCTCCTTAAATAAAGGATACCAAGAGAATGAATCAAAATTGATAATAGAAGTAAATTGAAAAATTGTTTAAAAAGTAAATTTATGCTTACCTGATAAATTGAGTTCTTCTACGATATGACGAGTCCACGGATTTCATCCTTACTTGTGGGATATTAACCTCCTACTAACAGGAAGTGGCAAAGAGCACCACAACAGAGCTGTATATATAGCTCCTCCCTTCCATCCACCTCAAGTCATTCGACCGAAGTTAGGAAGAGAAAGGAAAAGCCAAAGGTGCAGAGGTGACTGAAGTTTGTAAAAAAAAAATATATAATATAATCTAAATCTGTCTTAAAAATGACAGGGTGCGCCGTGGACTCGTCATATCGTAGAAGAAATCAATTTATCAGGTAAGCATAAATTTATTTTTCTTCTACAAGATATGACGAGTCCACGGATTTTCTTACTTGTGGGATACAATACCAAAGCTACAGGACACGGATGAAAGGGAGGGACAAGACAGAGACCTAAACGGAAAGCACCACTGCTTGAAGAACCTTTCTCCCAAACCCAGCCTCAGAAGAAGCAAAAGTATAAAATTTGGAAAATTTGGAAAAAGTGTGAAGAGACGACCAAGTAGCAGCCTTGCAAATCTGTTCAACAGAAGCATCATTTTTAAATGCCCATGAGAAAGCCACAGCCCTAGTAGAATAAGCCGTAATTCTTTCAGGAGGCTGCTGTCCAGCAGTCTCATAAGCCAGACGGATGATACTCTTCAGCCAAAAAGAAAGAGAGGTAGCCGTAGCTTTCTGACCCCTACGCTTCCCAGAATAAACAATGAATAATGAAGATGATTGACGGAAATCCTTAGACGCCTGCATGTAAAACTTCAAGACACGGACCACGTCCAGGTTATGCAACTTACGCTCCTTCTTAGAAGAAGGATTAGGACATAATGAAGGAACAACAATTTCCTGATTAATATTCTTATTAGAAACAACCTAAGGAAGGAAACCAGGTTTGGTACGTAAAACCACCTTATCAGAATGGAAGATAAGATAAGGTGAATCACATTGTAATGCCGAGAGCGCAGAAATTCTATGAGCAGAAGAAATAGCAACCAAAAACAAAACTTTCCAAGATAACAACTTAATATCTATGGAATGCATAGGGTCAAACGGCACCCCTTGAAGAACATTAAGCACTAAATTCAAACTCCAGGGTGGAGCAATTGGTATAAACACAGGCTTAATTCTGGTTAAAGCCTGACAAAAAGACTGAACGTCTGGAACATCAGTCAAACGTTTGTGAAGTAAAATTGACAAAGCAGAGATCTGTCCCTTTAAGGAACTCTTCAAGGAACCCTTTCTCCAATCCTCCTTGGAGAAAAGACAGAATCTTGGGAATCCTAAACTTACTCCATGAGTAGCCCTTGGATTCGCACCAATAAAGATATTTACGCCATATCTTATGATAGATCTTTCTAGTGACAGGCTTACGTGCCTGAATCAAAGTATCAATGACCGCATCAGAGAATCCCTGCTTAGATAAAATCAAGCGTTCAACCTCCAAGCAGTCAGCTGCAGAGAAATTAGATTTGCATGTTGGAAAGGATCCTGAATGAGAAGGTCCTGTCTCACTGGGAGTTTCCACGGAGGCAGAGAGGACATGTCCACTAGATCTGCATGCCAAGTCCTGCGTGGCCACGCAGGCGCGATTAGAATTACCGAAGCTCTCTACTGTTTGATCCGAGCAATCACCCGGGGAAGGAGAGGAAACGGTGGAAACACATAAGCTAGGCTGAACGACCAAGGCACTGTCAAGGCATCTACTAGTTCGGCCTGAGGATCCCTCGACCTGGATCCATTTCTTGGGAGCTTTGCATTCTGTCGAGACACCATCAGATCCAATTCCGGTCTGCCCCATCGGAGAATCAGTGAGGCAAATACCTCCGGATGGAGTTCCCACTCCCCCGGATGAAAAGCCTGGCGGCTTAAATAGTCTGCTTCCCAGTTGTCCACTCCTGGGATGTAGATTGCTGGCAGATAACAAGAGTGGGTCTCCGCCCATCTAATTATTTTGGATACCTCTGTCATCGCTAAGGAACTCCTCGTTCCTCCCTGATGATTGATGTAGGCCACAGTCGTGATGTTGTCCGACTGGAATCTTATGAATTTGGCCGAAGCCAACTGAGGCCATGCCTGAAGAGCATTGAATATTGCTCTCAATTCCAGAATAATGATTGGAAGTAGAGACTCCACCTGAGTCCATACACCCTGAGCCTTCAGAGAATTCCAGACTGCACCCCAGCCCAGTAGACTGGCGTCCGTTGTCACTATCACTCACAAGGGTCTGCGGAAACACGTCCCTTGGGACAGATGATCCGGCGACAACCACCAAAGAAGAGAGTCTCTGGTCTCTTGATCCAGATTTATCGGAGGAGATAAATTTGCATAGTCCCCATTCCACTGTCCGAGCATGCACAGTTGCAGTGGTCTGAGATGAAACCGAGCAAACTGAATGATGTCCATTGCCGCCACCATCAATCCAACTACCTCCATACACTGAGCCCCTGATGGCCGAGGATTGGACTGAAAGGCTCGGCATGTATTTAGAATTTTTTTACTTTCTGACCTCCGTCAGAAAAATGTTCATGTCTATAGAATCTATCAGAGTTCCCAAGAAGGGAACCCTTGTCTGAGGAATTAGTGAACTCTTTTCTAGGTTCACCTTCCATCCGTGAGTTCTCAGAAAGGACAACACTGTGTCTGTATGAGATTTCGTCAGAAGATAAGTTGACGCCTGAATCAAAATATTGTCCAGATAACGCACCACTGCTATGCCCCACGGTCTGAGAACCGCCAGAAAGGACCCTAGAACCTTTGTGAAGATCCTGGGTGCTGTGGCCAACCCGAAAGGAAGAGTCACGAACTGAAAATGTTTGTCCAGGAAGGCAAACCTTAGGAACTGATGATGATCCTTGTGGATAGGAATATGAAGGTATGCATCCTTCAAATCCACGGTAGTCATATATTGACCCTCCTGAATCATTGGTAAAATTGTTCGGATGGTCTCCATCTTGAAGGATGGGACTCTGAGAAACTTGTTTAGACTCTTGAGGTCTAAAATAGGTCTGAACGTTACCTCTTTTTTGGGAACCACGAAAAGATTTGAGTAAAATCCCTGTGAAAGAAGAAATCTCCCTCTTGGGAGAAAATATTTGAATTCCAGTTGATACCCGTTGGTCACGATTTCCAGTGCCCAGGAGTCCTGAACATCTCTTACCCAAGCCTGGGTAAAGAAAGGAAGTCTGCCCCCTACTAGATCCAGTCCCGGATTGGGGGCCATCCCTTCATGCTGTCTTTGTAGCAGCAGCGGGCTTCTTGGGTTGCTTACCCTTGTTCCAAGCCTGGTTGGGTCTCCAGACGGACTTGGCCTGAGCAAAATTCTCCTCGCACTTTGTGGAGGAAGAGGAAGAAGAGGGTACTCCTTTAAAATTCCGGTAGGTAGAGCGTGACCTTTGCCTCCAGTAATGTCAGAAATGATTTCCTTCAACTCAGGCCTGAATAGGGTCTTACCCTTGAAAGGAATAGCTAAGAGCTTTGATTTAGATGACATCAGCAGACCATGATTTTAACCATAACGCTCTACGCACTAAAATGGCAAATCCTGCATTTTTCGCCGCCAACTTAGCAATTTGAAAGGCGGTATCTGTAATAAAAGAATTAGCTAGCTTGAGAGCCTTAATTCTATCTAAAATGTCCTCTAAAGTGGTCTCAACCTTCAGAGACTCTTCTAGAGCATCAAACCAAAAAGCCAGATAAAACGAGGATTGAGTCCTTGTTGAGGTGCGCAAATATGAGATGCAAAACACATAAACCAAAACCAGTCTCGGGCGAGGCAAGGTAATACCACACCGCAGGCCACCCGATCTGACGGCAGCACTCCCAAAAGTAGGATAATGGCAGATATCTGTAGAAGCAGAGAACAGAGAGAGGCGCCTTATGGGACAGTATCGTAGTGTCGCTAATATGCAAATAGAGGCAGACAGCACACACAGGTGGAAGAATACTCACAAGTGAGGCGGCATAAACGTATGCCAAACTAGACAGGACGGAACCTTAGTCGCCCGCCAGACGGTCCAATGGGAGAAAGACTCTCACGTTCCAGTGGTCCAATCCGCTACGGCGGACAAAGGCAGACGTCAGGTGCCCACAGCGTCTAACACATATGAGTTCATGCTGATAACAGGCTGCAATGTCTGTGCTCAGGAAGAAGGTTCCCTTATTCACTCCAGTTACATCAATACCTGATATCTCTCAGTGCTCTGGCCGTGTCCAGCTACAGCTCCACAGGAAGTAAATGGGAGGACCAAAAAGCCGCAGCAGTAGTTACTGGCACAATGCAGGCTGTTGGTTGTAAAAGGAAACGCTGATGAATAAATAATTTCTTTAGAAGACCCTCTAACTTCTTATCCATAGGGTCTTTGAAAGCACAACTGTCCTCAAAAGGAATAGTTGTACGCTTAGCCAGTGTAGATATAGCTCCCTCCACCTTAGGGACAGTTTGCCAAGAGTCCCGAATGGTGTCTGATATGGGATACATTTTCTTAAAATTAGGAGGAGGGGAGAACGGTATACCCGGTCTGTCCTACTCCTCCTTTATAATCTCCGAAATTCTCTTAGGAACCGGAAAAACATCAGTGTAAGCGGGAACTTCTAGATATTTGTCCATTTTACACAATTTCTCTGGTGGTACCATAATAGGGTCACAGTCATCCAGAGTCGCTAAGACCTCCTGAAGTAACAGGCGGAGGTGTTCTAGCTTAAAAACTTAAATGACATGACATCTGAATGTGTCTGAGGTAACATACTTCCTGGGTCCGAAAGTTCTCCCTCAGACAAAAGTTCCCTGACCCCCAACTCAGATCCCTGTGAGGGCACATCGGAAATAGCCAACAAAGCATCAGAGGACTCAGTATTCACATTAATTCCTGTCCTACTGCGTTTACCCCGTAACACTGGTAACTTAGATAATACCTCTGTAAGGGTAGTTGACATAACTGCAGCCATATCCTGCAGAGTAAAAGAATTAGACGCATTTGAGGAACTTGGCGTCGCTTGTGTGGGCGTTAATGGTTGCGACACTTGGGGAGAATTAGATGGCATATCCTGATTCTCTTCAGACTGAGAATCATCCTTAGGCACACTTTCTTTACATAAAATATGCTTTTTACATCGTAAGGCCCTATCAGTACAAGAGATACACAAAGTAAGAGGGGGTTCCACAATGGCTTCTAAACACATAGAACAAGGAGTTTCCTCAAGTTCAGACATGTTAAACAGACTAGCAATAGCCACAATAGTCGTAAATCACCTTATTTATTGATTCAAAAAACTTTTTGAAAAAACAAACGTACTGCGCCCTTTAGAAATAAAAGCGCAACAATTTTTCTAAACTGCACTAAAAACGTTTCAAATCACTAATCGATTATATATAACAGTTCAATTTTTCCAAATATTATTGCACCCAATAAGTAAAAGGTGAAATTACCCTTTAAAGAGACATTTTAATTAAAAAAATATATTTTAACAATGAAAACGGCCCCTGCAATGAAAATTGACTCGACAACGATCTGGTGACTGGAAAACAACTTTAGGCCCCACCGGAGCTAATGCATGCTGCCTTCTTAGTGAGAGAAAACTGCGCGTCTGAGCGCACGAAATAGGCCCCGCCCATCATGGACGTCGCATCAACAGTCTGCCTAACCGCATGGGAAGCGGTTTGAAAAAAAGCCATGTGGTCCCCTGTACTTATAATCCTCTAACGTATAACTGCAGCCCTACTGATATTAAATATTAAATAAATACATGTCAAGCTGCCTCTTCCAGTGTCAAGCCCCAATATATATGCAAATCGTAATAGCAATATGTATAAAAAAAAAAAAAGGAATTTCTGTAACACCCTCAGTCATATAGGTCTACTGCTTACCCCTTCCCTTGCAGGGAAATATGTCAGCCAGTTCTGATATAACAAGTCTCCTCAGAAATAAAAGACTGAACATACCTCAATGCTGCTTGTAGCATGACACCGTTCTCCACACTGAAGATTTCTCTTGCACTACCTTCAGAAGTTCTGTGGGAACCAAAATGGATCTTAGTAACGTCTGCTAAGATCATCAACCTCAGGGCAGAAAAATGTCTTCATTCCTTAATCCATTTCTCCCTGAGGAAAATAGTACTCACCGGTACCATTTTAAAATAAAAAACTTCTTGATTGAAGAATCTAAAACTAACACCTCACTTTACCTCTTCCTATTACTAACACAGGCAAAGAGAATGACTGGGGGTGGAGGGAAGGGAGGAGCTATATATACAGCTCTGCTGTGGTGCTCTTTGCCACTTCCTGTTAGCAGGAGGATAAATCCCACAAGTAAGATTGAAATCCGAGGACTCGTCATATCTTGTAGAAGATATTGCATGCTATGTCTAAATAATGAAAGAAACAATTTGGGTTTCATGTCCCTTTAATGTTAACAGATGATGTAACAATAAAATAAACAGCTCTGACTACTTTACTTAAAGGGACAATCAAGTAAAATTTTAACTTTACTGATTCAGATAGAGCAGCACTTTTAAACAACTTTCTTATTTACTTCAATTAACAAAATGGGGACACAGTCTTTTTAGATTTATACTTTTTGAGACATCAGCTCCTAATGAGCATGTGCAAGAAGTCACAGAATCAGCATTTGTGATTAGCTGATGGATGTCACATTATACAGGGGGAGTGGAAATAGATATAACTTTAAAATTTGTCAGAAACAAAATCTACAACTCATTTTAAAGGGACACTGTACCCAAAATGTTTCTTTTGTGATTCAGATGGAGCATGACATTTTAAGTAACTTTCTAATTTATTCCTATTATCAAATGTTCTTTATTCTCTTGGTATCTTTATTTGAAATGCAAGAATGTAAGTTTAGATGCCGGCCCATTTTTGGTGAACAACCTAGGTTGTCCTTGCTGATTGGTGGATAAATTCATCCACCAATCAAAAACTGCTGTCCAGAGTTCTGAACCAAGAAAAAAGCTTAGATTCCTTCTTTTTCATATAAAGATAGCAAGAGAAAGAAGAAACATTGATAATAGGAGTAAATTAGAAAGTTGCTTAAAATTGCATGCTCTATCTGAATCACGAAAGAAAAATTTTGGGTTCAGTGTCCCTTTAAGTTCAGACTAAGTGCTATTGCATTATCTTTTTATTATGCATTTGTTGATTATGCAAATCTACTTTATAAATTGGTCCTTTAAAAAAAGGTTTATTTTCTAAACCCATGTTCCTCTAGCTTTTGCAGTAAATTCAAGCAACTTAAAGGGACATTGCAGTTCAAAAATTACATGTTCTAAAGGACCCTGTCTCAAAGTTTATCTACATCAGTTGCAGAACCCAATACCCATACAACTTATCATGGCTAATATGATGGGGAAAAAACAAAAATCTCAGAAAAACCCCAAGAGGACTCTAACAGATCATTTTCATAACAAACATGCTTCAGACCTAGAAAATTCGGAGGATGACTCCAGAGATTCACCCACCTCACTTAACAGACTCCCCAAATCAGACAGCCGGTATAGAGAGGGCCCCACCCTCTCCCAGACAACTTTTTTAGATACCATATAGACCCTGTCTGACAAAATGGATACACATCACACTTCTTTACGCCAAGAGTTTAGACAATCAGTAGCTGAACTGAAAAGGGAAATATCGTCAGTGAATGAGCGCACTGAAACTCTAGAGAAGAAGCAATCTTGACCATTCCAACCTTCTCACCTACTCCCAAAATCTGGCAGAAATGATCACAGAACTGGACTAGCAGAAATTGAAGACAGGTCCCGTCGTAATAACTTGAGGATACGTGGCATTCCAGAATCTGTCACTACAGCAGACCTCCCAACTCACCTACAGGGGCTATTCAAAGAAATACTGGAAACGCTCCAACCACAAGAACTACTGATAGATAGGGCTCATAGAGCCTTACGACCCCGAAACTCGTCTGCAGACACCCCTAGGGATGTTATCCTGAGATTACATTATTTCACAACCAGAGATAAAATACTAAGAGCCTCATTCGCTAACAAGACGCTAAAAGACCCATATCAAGGAATACAGATTTTCCCAGATTTATCCCAGCACACTCTGGCGAGGAGAAGATCCTTCCAGCAGTTCACAAGAGTCCTGAGACACAATAACATTAAATACAGGTGGGGATTCCCTGTGAAGCTCTTTCTACAACACCAAGACAGGTCCTACGTGATCTCCACACCCGATCAGGGAATTAAACTTCTCTGCACTCTAGGACTTGACCTCACCCAGAAGACGAATCAAAACCTGGAAGACAACCTGGAACCTCTCAACATATCTGCCCCAGAGTGGAATCCCCGTTCTTCCTCATCCAGTAAACCCTATCCAACAAAGTGAAGATGAGAGCTAACGCACGGGTACATATCTTACCCTTACTTGAGCTCAAGTATTCATCCATACCACTTCTTATTCATCAAAATTAAACCTATCTGTTTAGGTGTTATATGAGCTTACAAACGGGTACATATCTTACTCCTCATTAGCTCGTATACACAGATTCACATCAGCTGATAATCGGACATGCTCTTTTGAGTCCCCACTCCCACTGAGGGCTGACTTTTTAGACCTCCAGCCAAAGTAAAGACCTAGGATATGAAAGGCACATCATCTTTATCTTTGAAGAACGCTGATAACCCCAACAGATAATGCTTAACAGAATTTTCATACTATTGTGAGAACATCCGGACCTTGTCCTCACTCGGAGGACAAGCAGGTGAAGCTAGCTGTCTTATTAAAGTTTGTTTATACTTACTGCCTAGTATAAGAATGACTCAAATTAAAAATGTATATCTGACAGTGGATGTAATTGTCTAGATATGTTGTATATGGTTTACCCTCAAACATATACTCGCGGTATGAAAGTTGAATGTTATCTTTGTAATTTCATGTTCTCTCACCAGCAGATATGTTTTATAGAATATCTGCTACCCTAATGTATATCATTACTGTTTACAGTTTATTTAAATACTATTCACATTATCCTGTGTATATCTTGACCCTCTTCTCTCTTTATACAATAAGACTACTGAGATGCTTTATTTATTGACACAAATGTCTTCCAAACACAACTTATGAGAATACTTCCCTCTCTTTATACAGACTACTCGAGCTCCTTAATATGATATAACACTACCCCTCCAAACTACTGACCTGGAGGGTCCTATTACCCTGACACCCCAACACTCCTCTCACACTTAAGACTCCGCCCTCCCTCAATACGGGTCCTTTACCCACCTTTCGACCTCAATCGGCTCTTGTCCGCTGTATTCTTTTATTCCTTTATCTACTCCAAATATATACAGCTCCACCAATATCACAGGTTACTAGACTATACATAGAAAAATATTCAGACCCCATAACTACCCAAATCCAGAGGCGAGATCCCCTTGAACTTCCCCCCACTCATTCAGCATCATACAGCTCACATCTAGACACAATAAAGCATGAAACACCTCCATATCCTATCCCTCAATACACAAGGTCTGAACACCCCAACAAAACGTAGCCTACTTTTTAATTATCTCCAAAAGCATAAAGTAAGCATAGCCCTACTCCAAGAAACTCATTGGACAACCACACCACATACTCTTCGCACAACCAAGAGATATCCTGTAGTACTAGAAGCGTTGTTCACCACAAAATCTAGAGTAGCCATTCTTTTCAATAAAGACATAAAAGTAGAGCACATACACACCGAAATCGATCCCCAAGCTAGGTATATCATAGCTGTCTGCAGATTAAACACCCAATTAGTCACTATTGCAAACCTATACGCTCCAAATGTTCTGCAAATACGCTTCCTCAATAAGGTATTGCACACATTAACAGAAATAAAACAAGGAGCCCTAATTTTAGGAGGTGACTTCAACCTCATGTGGGATCATAACATAGACAGAATGGGCCACAGGATCTCCGCATTAGACAGGTCTATACACCCTTTATCCGGAGCATTCAGATCACTAATTTGCCAATATAACATTTATGATGTGTGGAGAGCTCTCCATCCTCAAGGAAGAGATTTCACCTTTTACTCTCCCCCGCACAAATCTCATACCAGAATAGATTACTTTTTCGTCCCTGCTAAGTTATTAGATAAAATATCACATGTTAAGATTGCCCCGATTTCTTGGTCAGACCATGATGCCTTACATATGTCTTTTAGTGGCCATTTATCTTATAGGCCAAGTCCCAAGTGGCGACTGGGAGACTACATACTGACAGACCCGCTCACCAAGATAAGCACACAGGAGAAAATCACTAGTTTTTTAGAAATAAATGATAACCAACCGACCACTACTGAGATTTTATGGGCCACTCTCAAAGCAGTACCTAGAGGGCACCTAATAGATATAGAGATTGATTCACGTAAAAAGAGAGGCATGGTCCTCTCTTCGCTAGTTACCCAAGCCAGACTATTAAGACAGCAACTTACTGAGACGTACTCCATTACGGTAAACGACCAACTCCGCGAGATAAATAAACAAATCCAAGATGCAGAATTACGGAAGACACACGATACAATGGAGAAATTTAAAAAATTATACTATCACTTTAGTAATAAGGCCTCATCCCTGTTGGCTAAAAAATTACGACACCGCGCAGCACAGTCGAGGGTACTGACCATTAGAAACAAAGATGGACAACCAATCTGTGCCCCAAGAGACATAGGCCAAGTTTTTAGGGACTTTTATCAAGTACTGTACAATATAGAATCAGACCTGGAAACTCCACCTCCTTCTCCCATGGACATCTCTGATTATCTTACAAACCTTCATCTACCTACACTCGACACAGCACTTATCCCCACCTTAATAGCTCCAATAACAACCAAGGAAGTAATCAATGTAATTAGTTAACTCAAATTAGGGAAATCCCCTGCCCAGATGGATACACAGCACGGTTTTACAAAACATACCAGGTCATTTTAACCCCCATACTGTGTAGAGTATTTCAGGAGATTATGCAAAAGGGCTCTTTTAATGAAGATTTCCTTGAGGCAACAGTAGCTGCAATCCCCAAACCAGGAAAGGACCCAGAATTATGCAGCAGTTACAGACCCATTTCCCTTCTCAATATCGATATAAAATTGTATGCCAAATTATTAGCTAATAGGATATCAAAAGTGATTAACCCACTCATACACTCCGATCAAGTAGGATTCATTCCAAATAGAGAAGGTCCAGACGCCACTAGGCGCATATTAGATCTCCTCAGTATAGCATCCAGGGGCAGGGACCAATTCTTGGCCTTGTCTCTGGATGCAGAGAAAGCCTTTGACAGGGTGAGATGGGTTTATCTATGGGAAACAATGAGGATATTTAACTTCCCTGCCCCCTTTATTAAGGCTATACAAGCATTATACTCCCACCCTACGGCACGAATCAAAGGTACGGGCTTCCAATCAGACACTTTCACTATTTCTAACGGAACGAGACAAGGTTGCCCCTTTCCCCCCTTCTCTTTGCGATAGCCATAGAACCCTTAGCGCAGGCAATTCGAATAGACCCTAAGGTTAAGGGGTTGACATATGGAAACCACACGCATAAGATCTCGCTGTATGCGGATGATATAACTTTGTTCCTGACCTCCCCAGCGAACTCCTTAGAACCGATATTCAGTATCATTGATACATTCAGCTCCATGAGCTAGTACAAACTAAACATAGACAAAACGGAGGCCCTATACATAAATATACCAACCCTGAAGCTTAAAGACTTACAAAACTCATACAGATTCCATTGGAAATCTGACTTTATTAAAGTTCTAGGAGTATGCGTAGCCCCAGATCCCACGACCACCATATCAAAAAACTTTACAGACTTACAGAATTCCATAAACTCCTGAATACATGGGAATATAGAGAAATCTCCTGGACTGGAAGGATAGCGGCTATTAAGATGTCCTTTTTCCCTAAGATTACCTATTTATATAGATGTATCCCATACAACATCCCAAGACCCACTTTGAACAAACTGCAAGGTATGATTACTACTTATATATGGAGAGATAAACGCCCTAGGACAGCAAGACACACTCTAAAAAGGCCTTACGCACAAGGGAGGTTAGCCCTTCCAAACCTATTAACATATTTGAATGCTGCCAGACTCTCTCACTTACTTGACTGGAATAATGACAAGTCATACTCCTTAGGCTGGTATTGCGCTGAGTCCTCGATGCTTCCCCCCAACTTAACACTATCTGATCTTTTATGGATACCCACACACCATAGACACAAACTGGGACACTTGTATCCCATAATACATGATGCACTGAAGTTCTGGGATTCTATCCGACATGAACCAAACATTTCTCCACACCCTTCTCCCGCCCTAACCATAACAGCAGTTCTGTTTTAACTACCAGAAGCACACATAGATTTATGGCAGAATTTACGCATCCAGACCATTACTGATTTCTACGAGTCAGAGGTTTGGATGCCTCACTCTCAGCTATGTATCAAATTTAATATACCCCCGAAACTCCAGTTTGAGACCTTCCGTATGAGTTCTTGACTACGTTCTTGGGGATACCCAAAGAAAGCCCTCAGGACCCCTTCGCCATGGGAACTAACATGGAATAAAGCACACTCTGTTAAACACTCTTTGTCCCTACACTACAACCTCCTGTCTACTTCTAAACCATTCCACAAGATTTCACAACACAGTGCTTGGGAGAAGGAGATCGGATTCATAGTTGATTTTAGTGTATGGAATAGTAGGATTCAGCTAACTAGAAAACTACTCCACTGTGCTACCCTATGGGAGCTCTACTATAAAATCACTGTCAGGTGGCACCTTGTTCCCGTCACCCTTCATACAGCCTATAATTCCCAAACCCCTCTTTGCTGGAGGCAGTGTGGAGAAACAGGCACACACATTCACATCTGGTGGTCTTGCCCAAAAATCCAACCTCTCTGGAGGAAAATATATAACACTTTAGGCGACCTCCACATCATTTCCCCAAACTTGCCGGAGATTGCCCTCCTACACATGCCAATACCTACTTTAAATAACCACACTGACACACTCACGATCTATCTTTTTATGGCTACTAAGCTGGCTATAGCCAGAGCATGGAGAAATAAAACCTCACAGTCGTTCGCACAAGTATTATCTATAATCAGACATATTAGGCTAATGGAGCAATACTCCTTTAGAGTACTAGATAAGGTTGATCAATACTTCCAGATTTGGCATCCGTGGCTCACTCTCTTTCCAGATTAAACTACATTAAACTAAACTACTAGTGTATCCTAATTATCAGGGAACCCCATCGCCTCTCCCCCTCTTCTTTCTCCCCTCACTTTACCTCTGGACATACACAAATATACATATCCATATATATTCATGATTGTCCAAATGTGTATTGATATCTATGTCTAGGCCAATGTTACTGTTTATATTTCTGAACAATTGTACATTTCTGCATAAACCTGTTGATACTAAACCACCTGAGAGCTGTATATCGCACTGTATGTATTCCATTTATTATTTCCCTTAATATTGTAAAATAGTGACATGGTACTTATAGGCAAGTAACATTACTTTACTGTAGCCAATGAACACTTAGGCCCATCCACGAACATACCTACCACTAACAATCTTATGTGTTCGCAATGATGTAAAAGTATACTGCTGTAATGACTTGCACTTGTTTTTCTGTTTATTTATTGCTTGATTGTCTCAATAAAAAATTTATATTTAAAAAAAAAAAAATTACATGTTCTAAATCATTACAGCATTTTATTTTTGCATGACTCACTGTGTAAAGCACTTGCAAAGCTGTTAAAGGGACATGAAACCCAACATTTTTCTTTCATGATTCAGATAAAGATTACAATTTTAAAAAAAATTCAAAAATACTGTATTATCAAATTTGCTTCATTCTTTGTTAAAAAGATATCTATATAGGTAGCGTGCACATGCCTGAAGCACTACAAAACAGGAAATAGTGCTATCTAGTGCCCTTGCTAAAGTACAACATTGTTGCAAAGCTGTTGCCATATAGTGCTGCAGACACGTGCACTCTCCTAAACTTACTTTACTGCTTTTCAACAAAGTATAAAAAGAAAAAAAAAGAAAAGGTGATAATAGAAGTAAATTAAAAAGTTGTTTTAAAATTGTATGTTCTATCTTAATCATGAAAGAAAATTTTTGAGGTTTATGTCCTTTTAAACACACAGAAGCCCCGAGCTCCCGATCTGAAAACAGCCAGTGAATGGAAGGGTTGTGTGACTGCTGCAGCTGATTGTCTCTGACTCTTCCTGCCATGAACCAGCAGATCTTTGCAGATATATATGTGTGTGTGTGGGACAGATTACCCCGACTGGCTAGCTCCGCCAAGGATTCTCCCAGTACCTGGAATCCCACCCAAATAACTAGACAAACTAGTATTCAGGTGAAGTACACTTTATTAGGAAACACACACAACATTTATATACAAACTGATCTTGATTAGAGTCTTATCAGTCCCTCAAATCTACCGCCATTCCCGCCAGGCTGGCCCCACCATAATGTCCATTGTTCTCCAGAGTCCAGCTGTATGGGGATGGTGCATTCAGGGTGATCCTGGTGGAGATTCAGCACTTTCAGGGTGTCGTTGGAAAGCCCTTGGTCCCCAGCTGATACAGTCCAAAAAGCGCCCTAATCCATGGCTAGGGGCCGGAGCTATAGACATCCAACCGTACACCGGGAAGGCCGCTGGAGACTAGGTGATGAGGGGGAGTCTAAAACCCCCGGTTCCCAATGGAGCTCACCTCCGGCAACTGGCCCACCTCTTGCCCTCCCCAAGGGGTACCAATCCCCAAGAGAGCGGAAATCTGGGACAAAGTGCTGGATGCGGTGACTGGCCGGTAGTTCCAGGAGCCCGGCCGGCCGGAGAGGGATAGGTCGGTCAGAGACCAGCACTTTCAAGATCAGGTTCAACATACATTTCTCTCACAAGGGAAGGGTTTGGAGATTGTGGTTGCTCTGAGGAGCACAAAACCGCCAAGAAACGAGAGGGGGTGAGGTAGTAGGGGTTTAACCCTTGCAGCCCTGTATCCGTGACAATATATATATATATATTTACTATACTTAACCCCTTGTCTAGAGTAATTTTCACACTACTTCTCTTTAAATTCAAAATTAATTTAAAAAAAACAAAAAACTTTCATGATTCAGACAGTACATACAATTAAAAAAAAACAAATTTATGCTTAACTGATAAATTAATAAATAAATTGGTGGTGAGAGATTCCACAAGATCCTTACCCTTGGGAAGTTCATCTCCTGGCCCCCAGGAGGAGGCAAACAGATAAACTAGCTGATAAGACCAAAGGGGCGGTGAGAGCTGTTTTTTTTTAAAAAAAAACTCTGAATAAAAGTACACTGAGAAGACATGTTGTAGCTTTGCAAATCTGCTCCAAAGAGGCATAATTTTTAAAAACCTATAATGTTGCAACTGCTCTTGTAGAAGAGCTGAATACACTGTGCAGTAGAAAATACCAGAGACCGTCAGGGGGAGGCTCGGGACAAGTCTCCAAGACACCTGAGGGTAGTTAAGGCTGAGTCCCATTAGGGAAATGTTGTGCATATAACAGGGTATTATTGTGTCCCTGTATTATTCAGCTGCTGTGAAAAAAGTCTTTTCTTTCTCCTTTGTAAATTATACTCCCAGGGACTCTGGGTCTTACATAGGTTTGAGCTCCCAATTTGCAATCCATAAGCAAGTAGCTGAAACAACGTCTATTCTGAACCATCTCCTATGAGGCCAAGAAGAAAACTAAAGAGATGTGGGAGGGATTTTAAGCTCAGTCATGGGTTCTT
Source organism: Bombina bombina (assembly GCF_027579735.1). Lineage (NCBI taxonomy): Eukaryota > Metazoa > Chordata > Amphibia > Anura > Bombinatoridae > Bombina > Bombina bombina. Next base: position 1,305,587,346 of record NC_069500.1, read on the forward strand.
TACCTCCTCTTAGTGGCTGTAAATACAGTACTGTGCAAAAGTCTTATGCCACAGCACGGGTCTTTGCTTCTTGTTTTACAAGTGACTGGCATGTCCTAAATGCTGCTGTTGCATCTGTATAAGTAAAGGCTAATGCTTCATTTCTACAAGCTTCCTGTGTCTTTTTGATACATAATGACCATATATAATTATGAATTAATTCAGTCTCTTTATTAGAATACAACCATAAAACACAGGTTATTTGTATGCAGTATTAAAAAAACAGAAGAATAAAGAAAACCAGAAAAAACAGCTTTGATAGCTAAAGTACTTAGTGTGACCTCCCCTTACATTTGAGCAATAGCAGGAATCTGGCACTCATAAACCTAAATGGAACCCTAATTAATGTCATTGCTAACACCTCTATTTGTCCTACTATTTCATGTCAAAATAACTGCTGCAAAAAAGGTCTATTACACCAGGTTTGTGCAATAAATGCTTGAGCATTTCATACACATGTGGTATGGGTTTAATTCATTGAAAGTTTGCTAATAAGACCAACTTTCAATGACATCATTCCATTCAAAATACCAAAGATCACAGAATTTGACAGACATAAAATTATACTTTTGCATCAGCAAGGCCACTCTCAAAAGGGAAATCAGCAAACAAACTGGATATTCAACTTGTGGCATTCAAGCTGTTAAGTTTTAAGTCAAGGACCAAAAAAAAAAAAAAAAGAAGAAGAAGGACTAGAAGGCCAAGAAAACTTTCAAAATCTGATGAGAATTTTCTCAGGGTTTCTTCTTTGAGAGGCCAGAAGAAGTCCAGCAATGACCTGGCTAAGCATCTGTCAGCTTAATTGGAAGGCCAAGTTGACCCTTCTACAATCAGAAGAAGCTTGATCAGAAATGGTCTTTGTGGAGTGCTTGCGGCCTTCAGTGAAACATGGTGGAGGGTCTGTCCTGGTTTTAGGCTGCATTTCGGTCAGTAGTGTTGCCGATATTGTCCGAATTTATAGGATCATGAATGCTGAAAAGTACAGACAGGTTTTAATTCATCATGACATTCCTTCTGGAAAGCTCCGGATAGGGAATGTTTTTATTTTCCAGTATGATAACATTCTCAAGCACACTGCTAATGCAGTGAAATCATATTTGAAGAGAGAAACAGCTGATAAAAAAAAACTGACAGTCATTGACTTTCCTCTACAGAGTCCAGACCTGAATATTATAGAGGCAGTATGGGATCACCTGGACAGAAAAAGAAATAAAACACAACCTAAATCTAAAGAAGAACTGAAAGAAGCCTGGTATAATATGCTAGAGTATTATTTTAGAAAAATTCAGCACAGTCTTCCAAAAAAAGTTTAAGATGTGCTTAGTGCCAAGGAAGGACACGCTAAATACTGACTTTTTGCCTGGAGAAGCCATTTTGTTCTGAAAATTGTGTTTTTTATATTTTGTGTACATATTTCCTGTATTTTCTGTTTGTATCTTAATAAGGAGACAAAAAATAAATAACCATGGAGTCTATAATTACTCCTAGGAAGCTCAGTCTTGTCTGAGGTGTGAGTGAACTCTTTTCTAGATTTATTTTCCAACCATGAGTCCGAAGATACCAGAGTATCTCTGCTGTATGAGAGGCCGCTAACTGAGAAGATGGAGCTTTAACAAAGATATGGTCCAAGTCAGGAGACACAGCGATGCCTTGTAACCTGACCAATGCTAGGAGAGCCCTCAGAACCTTTCTAAAACCTCTGGGGGAAATAACCAGGTCAAAGGAAAGTGCCATAAATTGGCAGTGTCTGTCCAGGAAGGCAAATCTGATATCGATAATGGTCCCTATGAATTGGAATATGAAGCTACGCGTCCTCTAAATCTATCGTAGTCATGAATTGTCCCTGTAGGACAAGAGGGAGAATAGATATGATTGTCTCTATCTTGAAGGAAGGTATCTTCAAAAACTTCTTTATATACTTTAAGTTTAGAATAAGATGAAAATTCAGAACAATGAAAAGATTTGAGTAGAAACCCTCGTCCAAATCTTCTAAGGGAACTGGAATAATTACTCCCATTGACTGAAAGTCTCAAATGCACTGCATAAAGACCTCTCTCTTTTCTGGCTTTTTTGACACTCGGAACAAAAGTAACCATCCTCTTGGAGGTTGAGATCAAAAAGCTATCCTGTAACTCTAGGATACGATCTCCTGCACCCATGGGTCCTGAACAGACTTGACCCAGGCCTCCTGAAACAGGTTTAAATCTGCCCCCAACCGGAGCGAAATCCGGATCTTGGGCCGCCCCTTCATACAGATTGGGAATAAGGATGGACTTCTTGTTCTGTTTATTTTTGTTCCATATCGAGTTGGGTTTCAAGGTCAGATTTGTTGGAAAAAAAGTTTCTCTGTATCTTGATCTGACGAAAAGACTGAAAACGAGCTGTAGCCTGACCCTTCGGCCTAGCCTTCTTATCCTGAGGGAGGAAAGCTCCCATTTTACTAGTATCAGTAGAAATAATAGAATCCAAACCTGAGCCAAACAAGGCCAATAGAGAGGCTAAAAATGTTGGTGTTAATAAGCACAATTTGAATAATTGCATCACAAAAGGAGTTGGCCTTATCAAGAGCCTGGATAAGGTTCTGAATCTCCTCCAGAGGAGATTCTACCGAGATCAACTCTGACAAGGAGTCCCACACCAAAAGGCTGCAGCGTCTGCCACCGCAGCAATGCTGACCACCAGTTGGAAAAGAAGCCCTCCTTGTAAAAAGATTTTCCTCAGATAACATTTTACTTTTCTATCCATTTGGTCCTTGAAAGTGGTACTATCCTCTAGAGCAGTGGTCAGCAACCTTGGCTCTCCTGATGCTTTGGAACTACATTCCCCATGATGCTCAGGCAGCCTAAAGAATGTCTTAGCAAGGTTGCTGACCCCTGCTCTAGAGAAATAGTGGTTCTCTTAGCTAAGGTGTAGAGATAGCTCCATCTACCTTTGGGACAGTATTCCACAGTTCCAGATGAGACTCAGGAACAGAGAATAACCTCTTAAAAGAAGTAGATGGGGAAAACGGAACCCCTAATGAGGTGCTAAAGAATGAAAGATCATTCTTCAATTAAAATAAATTTCTGAACACCTCAATCTTCACCTGCTCCTAGGAAGGCAAAAAAAAGGACTGGGATATCAGAGAGGTGAGAGGGATTAAAACTTGTGATGTTTTTGGGTATCTTTGCCTCCTCCTAGTGGCCAGGAGTTGAGTTCCTGGGAGTAAAGGCTCGTGGAATCTCACCACCTTATGAAAAAAAATTTTTTTTTTAAAGTGTCAGTAAAAAAGAGTGACAGTAATGCATAGCATAGAAATGGATTCCAGAATTCTAATAAATAAAACTTGATTTTACGTATACTATCTGGATTGGTTTACGTCTAAGACCAACCTAATTTTTAAGGTAGCTCTCTAAATATGGAATTACCTAGGAAACCTAGTTTTAAATTATGTTGTATATGAATAATTATGTTGTTTTACTTCTGACTATAGGGTGCCGACAATAGCTATTCTATTGATGATGTCATAGGTGATATCATTTATAATGTGATGCAAAGCGTTTAAGAGGGAGTGGGAGCAGTTTAAGTTAGGAATTTCATTGATTTTAAAATATTTGACAGAAAACTAAACATAATTTTGTTTTTTGCCCAAAAAATACATATTAAATAATAATATATATATATATATATATATATATATATATATATATATATATATATATATATATATATATATATGTGTGTGGCCCTCGTTTTACAATGGTTCAATTTACACCGTTTCAGAATAACAACCTTTTTTTCCAGTCATGTGACTGCTATTGAAAAGCATTGAGAAGCAGTGCATTTATTAAAATAGCCAGTAGGTGGAGCTGTCCGCTTGTGTTGCAGCAAAGCCAAGCAAGCTGAAATTAATCAGTTTAACCAGACCTGAGCTATCGAGTAGATTTCAAAGGAACAAGATCTTCCTGTCTATAAATCAGTCCAGATTGGAATGTATAGAGAGAACTATTTGCAAAAAAATGCAAGTGAAGTCTGTGTTGTGTGATTATTTTATTAGGTTTATAATGCTGTTTAGCAAATGTTTTTGTTCATTTAACAGTTTAATTATATATTCTGTGTTGTGTGATTATATATATATATATATATATATATAACCATTTGCCATGCCATACCAAAGTTCAATATACCTTTCAATCATTTCTTCATTTCTACTTTGCAAACTAATTCTTAAAGTTGGTTTGTTTTGTTTTTTGTAGTTCTAAATTGCTATTTGGTAGTCCACTAAGGAAAGCAAAAAGCTATCATTTTGGAAGCAAAAAAATAACCAAAAATTTAAATCTTAAAATACTGATATAGAAAACGGTTGTTTTTATAAGATTTTTTATTATTTTTTGTTGCTGCTATTTCCTCTTGCTAGCTATGATATTTTTTTTTAATGAAACGAATAAAGATGGAGTTAGTTATATTGAAGGTTCTAACAGTGGGTGGTTACTCATTTAGGTCTTGGCAAGAGAAGAGTTATAATTAATTATGATAATGAATAATTATTACTGAAGATTTCAGAATTGACCCCATATTATGGCAAATTAGCTGTGAACTGTACATCACACGTCTGAGTAACCACAAAGCAGTGTTGAGTTACTAGTGGCTTAATATTAGTTTCTTGACCATGCAAATGCTTTAATCCCTTAAAGATCATTTTAATGAGCCTTGTGACCTGAGAGAATTAAAGGGGTGAAGACACAAGCTGGATGCCATTATTTCAGTAGCAAAAACATGACTTGAACTCCCAGATAACATGAGGAGTCCTGGCATTTCAAAGGCCTTACTAGGCCAAGAAAAATAATCTAATTGCTAAACCAGAGCTCAAATTACCCACTTAACCCTTTTAACAATAGACACACATTATATAATGCCTATTGATGGCCTACCATGATTTTGGACTACAAACAAAATGAATCTGATTCCCAACAAAATGTCTTTTTTTTTTAATATATAAAATTAAAACCATGATGAACTAACACCATAAGGTGTATTAAACTTAAATAGCTTTGTTAAATACTTTAATTTGAACTTCAGTACTTTTAAGTTAGCTTTGTATATTTATGTTTATTACTGTACTATATACATAGATGAACATCATTACCATTTTACTACATACAATATATTTTATATTTACATTATTATTATAACACTTAAAAAATGATTGAATATAATCAAATATAAATTTTAAAGGGACAGTAAAGACAAAATTAAACTTTCTTGATTCGGATAGAGAATGCAATTTCCAAATTACTTCTGTTATCAAATTTGCTTTGTTCTCTTGGTATCTTTTATTGAAGAGTAAAACTAGGTAGGTTCATAAGAACTCAGGAGTGTGCACGTGTCTTTAGTACTAGCAGCATTTTGCAACATTATTTGTAGCTTTGTATCACAATGTTGCAAAACATTGTTGTTTACAATTGCATGCTCTACCTGAATCATGAAAGTTTATATTCGACTTTACTGTCCCTTTAATGAAGGCTTCATATTACCATTGATTTTATTAAACATAAAGCCAAGGCGCTCTTTACTGGACACACAATCTGGCTGATTTTACTGACCACCTGGTTAAATAATAAGCTACAATTGGCTAATATTAAATAATTCCAATACTTGTTGCACAAATTAACGTTAAATCAATTTATGTTAAATTTATGCAATTCTATGTTGCTTTGGATAGCTTGAGTAAATAGCAGTGCATGTTATAATTTTGCAATGTATTATCCTTCTCCCACCCAGCTCATTTATAATGCCACCCGGCTGGCAAAATTATCTGTGGAGAACACTATAAAGTACGTAAATCATTTTAGCTAATATTTACAACAAATTGTGTTTTTTTCAAATGTAGGCATGCATGACAATGTCAGATTACAACGCTCAAAGCAGAAAGAGCGTAAAACAAGCAACAGGAGGTTAAGCAATGCAATGTAACATTATTTAAAGACAACACACCATGGGGTCACACAATACTAGTTATTGGAATGTTCTTTGACCACCACCCACCCACAGCCTTGTGATCTTTCTAAGTTATCTAGAATGATTATTTGGGGACCTTAATCAGGGAATCTTAAAAATTGCTAAGTCCAAATGACTGGACATGAAAGTGATAATGCTTTAGATCTGGCGTTCTGCTACAGATGTTTTTAATCACTTAGCAATAGCAAAACCCCTTAATGCCAGTTGAAGAAGAAGTTTCTGTCAAACCTTAGCAAATACTATATTGGACTAGATCATTGCAAACAATCTGCATAGAAAATAAGCACTTAAAGGGACACTGAACCCAATTTTTTTATTTTGTGATTCAGATAGAGCATGACATTTTAAGCAACTTTCTAATTTACTCCTATTATTAAATTGTCTTCATTCTCTTGGTATCTTTATTTGAAATGCAAGAATGAAAGTTTAGATGCCGGTCCATTTTTGGTGAACAACCTGGGTTGTTCTTGCTGATTGGTGGATAAATTCATCAACCAATAAAAAAGTGCTGTCCAGAGTACTGAACCAAAAAAACCCATAGATGCCTTCTTTTTCAAATAAAGATAGCAAGAGAATGAAGAAAAATTGATAATAGGAGTAAATTAGAAAGTTGCTTAAAATGTCGTGCTCTATCTGAATCACAAAAAAAAACTGGGTTCAGTGTCCCTTTAAACATTTAAAACTATACATTTGCATTGTTTTGCAGTCCATAGATACACCCCTTGAAAACATCTATATGTTTATATCAGATCTCATTTGCTGTGGCCAATTAGGTAAGAAAATAAAAAATAGCTCCTGCACATATTAAGAAAATGACTGAGCAGCACATAGGAGACTTACGGCTAGATTTAGAGTTTGGCGGCCAAAGGGGTGCGTTAGCTACGCATGTTTTTTTTCCCCCGCACCTTTTAAATACAGCTGGTATTTAGAGTTCACAGAATGGCTGGGTTTTCACTGCGTTAGGCTCCAAAAAGGGAGCGTAGAGCATAAGTTAACGCCACTGCAACTCTAGACACCAGCGGTGCTTACGGACGCGGCCAGCTTCAAAAACGTGCTCGTGCACGATTCCCCCATAGAAAACAATGGGGCCATTTGAGCTGAAAAAAAACCTAACACCTGCAAAAAAGCAGCGTTCAGCTCCTAACGCAGCCCCATTGTTTTCTATGGGGAAACACTTCCTAAGTCTGCACCTAACACCCTAACATGAACCCTGAGTCTAAACACCCCTAACCTTACACTTATTAACCCCTATTCTGCCGCCCCCGCTATCGCTGACCCCTGCATATTATTATTAACCCCTAATCTGCCGCTACGTAAACCGCCGCTACCTACATTATCCCTGTGTACCCCTAATCTGCTGCCCCTAACACCGCCGACCCCTATATTATATTTATTAACCCCTAATCTGCCCCACAACGTCGCCTCCACCTGCCTACACTTATTAACCCCTAATCTGCCGAGCGGACCGCACCGCTACTATAATAAAGTTATTAACCCCTATAATAAATAGTATTAACCCCTAATCTGCCCTCCCTAACATCGCCGACACCTAACTTCAATTATTAACCCCTAATCTGCCGACCGAATCTCGCCGCTACTGTAATAAATGGATTAACCCCTAAAGCTAAGTCTAACCCTAACACTAACACCCCCCTAAGTTAAAACAGAATTTATGTTTACCTGATAAATTTCTTTCTCCAACGGTGTGAGAAAGAAATTTATCAGGTAAACATAAATTCTGTTTTCTCCAACATTGGTGTGTCCGGTCCACGGCGTCATCCTTACTTGTGGGAACCAATACCAAAGCTTTAGGACACGGATGAAGGGAGGGAGCAAATCAGGTTACCTAAACGGAAGGCACCACGGCTTGCAAAACCTTTCTCCCAAAAATAGCCTCCGAAGAAGCATAAGTATCGAATTTGTAAAATTTGGCAAAAGTGTGCAGAGAAGACCAAGTCGCTGCCTTACATATCTGATCAACAGAAGCCTCGTTCTTGAAGGCCCATGTGGAAGCCACAGCCCTCGTAGAGTGAGCTGTGATTCGTTCAGGAGGCTGCCGTCCGGCAGTCTCATAAGCCAATCGGATGATGCTTTTCAGCCAAAAAGAAAGAGAGGTAGCAGTAGCTTTCTGCCCTCTCCTCTTACCAGAATATACAACAAACAAAGATGAAGTCTGTCTGAAATCCTTTGTTGCTTCTAAGTAGAACTTTAACGCACGGACCACATCTAGATTGTGTAACAAGCGTTCCTTCTTTGAAACTGGATTCGGACACAGAGAAGGAACAACAATTTCCTGGTTGATATTCCTGTTGGAAACGACCTTTGGAAGAAAACCAGGCTTGGTACGTAAAACTACCTTATCTGTATAGAATACCAGATAGGGAGAAGTACATTGCAAAGCAGATAATTCAGAAACTCTTCAAGCAGAAGAAATAGCAACTAAAAACAGAACTTTCCAAGATAGTAACTTAATATCTAAGGAATGCATGGGTTCAAACGGAACCCCCTGAAGAACTGAAAGAACTAAATTTAGACTCCAAGGAGGAGTTATGGTTCTGTAAACAGGCTTGATTCTAACTAATGCCTGTACAAACACTTGTACATCTGGCACTGCTGCCAGACGTTTGTGTAGCAAAACAGACAGAGCAGATATCTGTCCTTTTAAAGAACTAGCTGACAAAACTTTATCCAGACCTTCTTGGAGAAAGGAAAGTATCCTAGGGATTTTAATTCTACTCCAAGGGAACCCCTTGGATTCGCACCAACAGATATATTTTTGCCATATCTTATGGTAAATCTTCCTACTTACAGGTTTTCTGGCTTGAACCAGAGTATCTATGACTGAATCTGAAAACCCACGCTTAGATAGAATCAAGCGTTCAATTTCCAAGCAGTCAGTTGGAGAAAGACTAGATTTGGATGTTCAAACGGACCTTGTACCAGAAGATCCTGTCTCAAAGGTAGCTTCCATGGTGAAGCCGATGACATATTCACCAGGTCTGCATACCAAGTCCTGCGTGGCCACGCAGGGGCTATTAGGATCACCGAAGCCTGCTCCTGTTTGATCCTGGCTACAAGCCTGGGAAGGAGAGGAAACGGTGGGAATACATAAGCTAGGTTGAACGACCAAGGCGCCACTAATGCATCCACCAGTGTCGCCTTGGGGTCCCTGGATCTGGATCCGTACCGAGGAACCTTGGCGTTCTGGCGAGACGCCATCAGGTCCATATCTGGAATGCCCCATAGTTGGATTAACTGGGCAAAAACCTCCGGGTGAAGTTCCCACTCCCCCGGATGAAAAGTCTGGCGACTCAGATAATCCGCCTCCCAGTTGTCCACACCTGGGATGTGAATTGCAGATAGGTGGCAGGAGTGATCCTCTGCCCATTTGATGATCTTGGACACCTCTCTCATCGCTAAGGAACTCCTTGTTCCCCCCTGATGATTGATGTACGCTACAGTCGTCATGTTGTCCGACTGAAACCTTATGAATTTGGCCTTTGCTAGGAGAGGCCACGCCAGGAGCGCATTGAATATCGCTCTTAGTTCTAAAATGTTTATCGGGAGAAGAGAATCTTCTCAAAACCATAGACCTTGAGCTTTCAGAGATTCCCAGACCGCACCCCAGCCTAAGAGACTGGCGTCGGTCATGACAATGACCCATTCTGGTCTGCGGAAACTCATTCCCTGATATAGGTGATTGTGAGACAACCACCAGCGGAGAGAATCCCTGGTTACCTGGTCTACTTGAATCTGGGGAGACAAGTCTGCATAGTCCCCATTCCACTGCTTGAGCATGCACAGTTGTAATGGTCTTAGATGAATTCGAGCAAAAGGAACTATGTCAATTGCTGCACCCATCAATCCTACTACTTCCATGCACTGAGCTATGGAAGGCTGAGGAATAGAATGAAGAACTTGACAAACGTTTAGAAGCTTTAACTTTCTGACCTCTGTCAGGAAGATCTTCATTTCTAAAGAATCTATGGCCTAGATTTAGAGTTCGGCGGTAGCCGTCAAAACCAGCGTTAGAGGCTCCTAACGCTGGTTTTGGGCGCCCGCTGGTATTTGGAGTCAGTGATTAAAGGGTCTAACGCTCACTTTTCAGCCGCGACTTTTCCATACCGCAGATCCCCCTACGCCATTTGCGTAGCCTATCTTTTCAATGGGATCTTTCTAACGCCGGTATTTAGAGTCGTTTCTGCAGTGAGCGTTAGAGCTCTAACGACAAGATTCCAGCCGCCTGAAAAAAGCAGGAGTTAAGAGCTTTCTGGCTAACGCCGGTTCATAAAGCTCTTAACTACTGTACCCTAAAGTACACTAACACCCATAAACTACCTATGTACCCCTAAACCGAGGTCCCCCCACATCGCCGCCACTCGATTAAAATTTTTAACCCCTAATCTGCCGACCGCCACCTACGTTATACTTATGTACCCCTAATCTGCTGCCCCTAACCCCGCCGACCCCTATATTATATTTATTAACCCCTAACTTGCCCCCCACAACGTCGCCGCAAGCTACTTAAAATAATTAACCCCTAATCTTCCGACCGCAAATCGCCGCCACCTACGTTATCCCTATGTACCCCTAATCTGCTGCCCCTAACACCGCCGACCCCTATATTATATTTATTAACCCCTAATCTGCCCCCCTCAACGTCGCCGACACCTACCTACACTTATTAACCCCTAATCTGCCGAGCGGACCTGAGCGCTACTATAATAAAGTTATTAACCCCTAATCCGCCTCACTAACCCTATCATAAATAGTATTAACCCCTAATCTGCCCTCCCTAACATCGCCGACACCTACCTTCAATTATTAACCCCTAATCTGCCGACCGGAGCTCACCGCTATTCTAATAAATGTATTAACCCCTAAAGCTAAGTCTAACCCTAACACTAACACCCCCCTAAGTTAAATATAATTTTTATCTAACGAAATAAATTAACTCTTATTAAATAAATGATTCCTATTTAAAGCTAAATACTTACCTGTAAAATAAATCCTAATATAGCTACAATATAAATTACATTTATATTATAGCTATTTTAGGATTAATATTTATTTTACAGGCAACTTTGTAATTATTTTAACCAGGTACAATAGCTATTAAATAGTTAAGAACTATTTAATAGTTACCTAGTTAAAATAATTACAAATTTACCTGTAAAATAAATCCTAACCTAAGATATAATTAAACCTAACACTACCCTATCAATAAAATAATTAAACACAATTGCTACAAATAAATACAATTAAATAAACTATCTAAAGTACAAAAAATAAAAAAGAACTAAGTTACAGAAAATAAAAAAATATTTACAAACATAAGAAAAATATTACAACAATTTTAAACTAATTACACCTACTCTAAGCCCCCTAATAAAATAACAAAGACCCCCAAAATAAAAAATTCCCTACCCTATTCTAAAATACAAAAATTACAAGCTCTTTTACCTTACCAGCCCTGAACAGGGCCCTTTGCGGGGCATGCCCCAAGAATTTCAGCTCTTTTGCCTGTAAAAAAAAACATACAATACCCCCCCCCCAACATTACAACCCACCACCCACATACCCCTAATCTAACCCAAACCCCCTTAAATAAACCTAACACTAATCCCCTGAAGATCTTCCTACCTTGTCTTCACCATCCAGGTATCACCGATCCGTCCTGGCTCCAAGATCTTCATCCAACCCAAGCGGGGGTTGGCGATCCATAATCCGGTGCTCCAAAGTCTTCCTCCTATCCGGCAAGAAGAGGACATCCGGACCGGCAAACATCTTCTCAAAGCGGCATCTTCTATGTTCTTCCATCCGATGACGACCGGCTCCATCTTGAAGACCTCCAGCGCGGATCCATCCTCTTCTTCCGACGACTAGACGACGTCCCTCGAATTCCGATTGGCTGATAGGATTCTATCAGCCAATCGGAATTAAGGTAGGAATTTTCTGATTGGCTGATGGAATCAGCCAATCAGAATCAAGTTCAATCCGATTGGCTGATCCAATCAGCCAATCAGATTGAGCTCGCATTCTATTGGCTGTTCCGATTCTTTTTTATTTTTTGTACTTTAGATAGTTTATTTAATTGTATTTATTTGTAGCAATTGTGTTTAATTAATTTATTGATAGTGTAGTGTTAGGTTAATTGTAGGTAATTGTAGGTAGTTTATTTAATTAATTTATTGATAGGGTAGTGTTAGGTTTAATTATATATTAGGTTAGGATTTATTTTACAGGTAAATTTGTAATTATTTTAACTAGGTAACTATTAAATAGTTCTTAACTATTTAATAGCTATTGTACCTGGTTAAAATAATTACAAAGTTGCCTGTAAAATAAATATTAATCCTAAAATAGCTATAATATAATTATAATTTATATTGTAGCTATATTAGGATTTATTTTACAGGTAAGTATTTAGCTTTAAATAGGAATCATTTATTTAATAAGAGTTAATTTATTTCGTTAGATAAAAATTATATTTAACTTAGGGGGGTGTTAGTGTTAGGGTTAGACTTAGCTTTAGGGGTTAATACATTTATTAGAATAGCGGTGAGCTCCGGTCGGCAGATTAGGGGTTAATAATTGAAGGTAGGTGTCGGCGATGTTAGGGAGGGCAGATTAGGGGTTAATACTATTTATGATAGGGTTAGTGAGGCGGATTAGGGGTTAATACATTTATTATAGTAGCGCTCAGGTCCGCTCGGCAGATTAGGGGTTAATAAGTGTAGGTAGGTGTCGGCGACGTTGTGGGGGGCAGATTAGGGGTTAATAAATATAACATAGGGGTCGGCGATGTTAGGGCAGCAGATTAGGGGTACATAGGGATAACGTAGGTGGCGGCGGTTTACGGAGCGGCAGATTAGGGGTTAAAAGTGTAATGCAGGGGTCAGCGATAGCGGGGGCGGCAGATTAGGGGTTAATAAGTGTAAGGTTAGGGGTGTTTAGACTCGGGGTACATGTTAGAGTGTTAGGTGCAGACGTAGGAAGTGTTTCCCCATAGGAAACAATGGGGCTGCGTTAGAAGCTGAACGCTGCTTTTTTGCAGGTGTTAGGTTTTTTTTCAGCTCAAACAGCCCCATTGTTTCCTATGGGAGAATCGTGCACGAGCACGTTTTTGATGCCGGCCGCGTCCGTAAGCAACTCTGGTATCGAGAGTTGCATTTGCGGTAAAAATGCCCTACGCTCCTTTTTTGGAGCATAACGCAGCATTTGTTTTAACTCTCGATACCAGAGTTAAATTTATGGTGCGGCCAGAAAAAAACCCGCGGAGCGTTAACAGCCCTTTTACCGCCAAACTCCAAATCTAGCCGTATGATTGTTCCCAAAAAGGGAACTCTTGTTGACGGGGACAGGGAACTCTTTTCTATGTTCACCTTCCACCCGTGAGACCTGAGAAAGGCTAGAACAATGTCTGTATGAGCCTTTGCTTTGGAGAGAGACGACGCTTGTATTAGGATGTCGTCTAGATAAGGTGCTACAGCAATGCCCCTTGGTCTTAGAACCGCTAGAAGGGACCCTAGCATCTTTGTGAAAATTCTGGGAGCAGTGGCTAGACCGAATGGAAGAGCCACGAACTGGTAATGTTTGTCCAAAAAGGCGAACCTCAGGAACTGATGATGATCTTTGTGGATAGGAATATGCAGGTACGCATCCTTTAAGTCCACGGTAGTCATATATTGACCTTCCTGGATTGTTGGTAAGATTGTCCGAATGGTTTCCATTTTGAATGATGGAACTCTGAGGAATTTGTTTAGGATTTTTAGATCCAGGATTGGCCTGAAAGTTCCCTCTTTTTTGGGAACTACGAACAGATTCGAGTAAAAACCCCGACCTTGTTCCACTGTTGGAACTGGGTTTATCACTCCCATTTTTAATAGGTCTTCTACGCAATGTAAGAATGCCTGTCTCTTTATCTGGTCTGAAGATAAGCGAGACATGTGGAACCTTCCCCTTGGAGGGAGTTCCTTGAACTCTAGAAGATACCCCTGAGCAACTATTTCTAGCGCCCAGGGATCCGGAACGTCTCTTGCCCAAGCCTGAGCGAAGAGAGAAAGTCTGCCCCCCACGAGATCCGGTCCCGGATCGGGGGCTACCCCTTCATGCAGTCTTGGTAGCAGCAGCAGGCTTCTTGGCCTATTTACCCTTATTCCAGCCCTGCCATGGTTTCCATGCTGGTTTAGGCTGGGAGGAGTTGCCTTCTTGTCTGGAGGCTGCAGAGTTAGGATTCGGTCCGTTCCTGAAATTGCGAAAGGAACGAAAATTGGATTTGTTCTTAGCCTTGAACGGCCTATCCTGTGGAAGGGCATGTCCCTTTCCACCAGTAATATCCAAAATAATCTCTTTCAATTCCGGCCCGAAAAGGGTCTTACCCTTGAAAGGAATATTAAGCAATTTATTCTTGGACGACACGTCCGCCGACCATGATTTTAGCCAGAGCGCTCTGCGCGCCACTATTGCGAAACCTGAATTTTTCGCTGCTAATTTAGCCAATTGGAAAGCGGCATCCAAAATAAAGGAATTAGCTAATTATAGTGCGAGAATTCTGTCCATGACTTCATCATATGGAGTCTCTTTTTGGAGCGATTTTTCTAGGTCCTCGAACCAAAAATACGCTGCCGAGGTGACAGGAATAATGCACGAGATTGGTTGAAGAAGGAAACCTTGTTGAACAAATATCTTCTTTAACAATCCTAATTTTTTATCCATAGGATCTTTAAAAGCGCAACTGTCCTCAACAGGAATAGTTGTGCGTTTAGCTAATGTTGACATTGCCCCCTCCACCTTAGGAACCGTTTGCCATGCGTCCTTTCTGGGGTCAACAATGGGGAACATTTTCTTGAATATAGGAGGCGGAACAAAAAGGTATACCTGGCTTTTCCCACTCCTTAGTCACTATTTCCGCCACCCGCTTGGGTATCGGAAAGGCATCAGCGTGCACTGGGACCTCTAAGAATTTGTCCATCTTGCACAATTTCTATGGAATTACCAAAGAATCACAGTCATCAAGAGTAGTTAGGACCTCCTTAAGCAGGGCGCGGAGATGTTCTAACTTAAATTTAAATAGTACGACATCAGTGTCTGCCTGCTGAGAAACTTTTCCTGAATCAGAAATTTTCCCCTCAGACAGACCCTCCCTCGCTATCAAATCGGATTGATGTGAGGGTATAACTGATAAATTGTCCTCAGCGCCAGCCTGCTCATCTACTATATTTAAAACTGAGCTATCACGCTTTCTGGGATAGGATGGCAGTTTGGATAACAGATTTGCTATAGAATTATCCATTACTGCTGTTAATTGTTGCATAGTAACAAGCATTGGCGCGCTAGATGTACTAGCCTGCGCGGGCAAAACTGGTGTTGACACAGAAGGAGAGGATTTAGAACTATCCTCACTACCTTCATTAGAAGAATCATCTTGGGCAATCTTATTCACCGTGTCAGGACTGTCCATATTTTGTTTGGACGCTATGACACAATTTGCACATACATTAACAGGGGGAACCACCTTGGCTTTCATACACACAGAACATAGGTTATCTGAAGGTATAGACATGTTAGACAGACTTTGGCAGGCTAATAATGCAATAAAAGCGTTTTTAAAGAAAAGCGTTACTGTCCCTTTAAATAATAAACAGACCCACTTTATTTCTGATATGTTGGAAAACAATGAAGGTAATGTCCGATTTTTACAAAAGTTTTACCCCAGAGTCCTAATGCCTTGAAAGTATTGCACACCAAGTTTCAAGACTTTAACCCTTAAAATGAGCAAACCGGAGCTATTTGTTTAATTTAACCACTTTAATACACTACAATCACAGCCACAGCCTTGCTGCGGCTCTTTACCTTCCCTGAGAGTTATTCAGAACTGAAATAAACCTTCCTTAGTCCGTTCTTTGAATCCACAAGACCCCTCACATGAAGCTGCATGCACTGATATGGCAGTAAACTGCGCAATTGAGGCGCGAAAACAGGGCCTCCTTCCTCTGCATACCAGAGTGTAGGGGCCTTTCTGAGAGAAATTGTAGTCTAACTAAATGCCAGGCGAATAAAACGTTCCCAAAGTGCTTTTACATACTCAAAAACACTGCCAAACATGAAATAAATCAATCGATTTAGCCCACAATAGTGTCAACCAGTATAGAGCCCAATAATAAGCCTTAATCTGTTATAAGTCTAAGAAAATGGCTTACTTACCCCTTAAGGGAGAATTGACAGTCTTCTAGCATTAACATGTCTTGTTAGAAATGTGACTGATCATACCTGTAGCAGATAAGCCTGCAAACTGTTCCCCCCAACTGAAGTTCTCTGGTTTCAACAGTCCTGCGTGGGAACAGCAACCGATTTTAGTTACTACTGCTAAAATCATACTCCTCTTTTAACAGAAATCTTCTTCATTTTCTGTTGTAGAGTAAATAGTACAAACCGGCACTATTTTAAAATAACAAACTCTTGATAGAAGAAATAAAAAACTACAACTAACACCACATACTCTTTACCATCCCCATGGAGATGCTACTTGTTCAGAGCGGCAAAGAGAATGACTGGGGGGCGGAGCCAGAGGGGGGACTATATGGGCAGCTTTTGCTGTGCTCTCTTTGCCATTTCCTGTTGGGGAAGAGAATATTCCCACAAGTAAGGATGACGCCGTGGACCGGACACACCAATGTTGGAGAAATATAATTTTATTCTAACGAAATAAATTAACTCTTATTACATAAATTATTCCTATTTAAAACTAAATACTTACCTGTAAAATAAACCCTAATATAGCTACAATATAAATTATAATTATATTTTAGCTATTTTATGATTAATATTTATTTTACAGGCAACTTTGTAATTATTTTAACCAGGTACAATAGCTATTAAATAGTTAATAACTATTTAATAGCTAAAATAGTTAAAATAATTACAAAATTACCTGTAAAATAAATCCTAACCTAAGTTACAATTAAACCTAACACTACACTATCAATAAATTAATTAAATAAAATACCTACAATTAACTACAATGAAATAAACTAACTAAAGTACAAAAAATAAAAAAGAACTAAGTTACAAAAAATAAAAAAATATTTACCAACATTAGAAAAATATTACAACAATTTTAAACTAATTACACCTACTCTAAGCCCCCTAATAAAATAACAAAGACCCCCAAAATAAAAAAAATGCCCTACCCTATTCTAAATTTAAAAAGTTCAAAGCTCTTTTACCTTACCAGCCCTGAAAAGGGCCCTTTGCGGGGCATGCCCCAAAGAATTCAGCTCTTTTGCCTGTAAAAAAAAACATACAATACCCCCCCAACATTACAACCCACCACTTACATACCCCTAATCTAACCCAAACCCCCCTTAAATAAACCTAACACTAAGCCCCTGAAGATCTCCCTACCTTGTCTTCACCATGCCAGGTTCACCGATCGGTCCAGAAGAGGGTCCGAAGTCTTGATCCAAGCCCAAGCGGGGTGCTGAAGAGTGACGTCCATCATCGGGCTGAAGTCTGGATCCAAGCAGCGGCTGAAGAAATCCATCATCGGGCTGAAGTCTGGATCCAAGCGGCGGCTGAAGAAGTCCATCATCGGGATGAAGTCTTCTATGAAGCAGCATCTTCAATCTTCTTTCTTCCGGAGCCATCATCTTCCAGCCGACGCGGAGCCATCCTTCTTCACCGACGGACTAACGACGAATGAAGGTTCCTTTAAGGGACGTCATCCAAGATGGCGTCCCTCGAATTCCGATTGGCTGATAGGATTCTATCAGCCAATCGGAATTAAGGTAGGAAAATTCTGATTGGCTGATGGAATCAGCCAATCAGATTCAAGTTCAATCCGATTGGCTGATCCAATCAGCCAATCAGATTGAGCTCGCATTCTATAGGCTGATCGGAACAGCCAATAGAAAGCGAGCTCAATCTGATTGGCTGATTGGATCAGCCAATCGGATTGAACTTGAATCTGATTGGCTGATTCCATCAGCCAATCAGAATTTTCCTACCTTAATTCCTATTGGCTGATAGAATCCTATCAGCCAATCGGAATTCGAGGGACGCCATCTTGGATGACGTCATTTAAAGGAACCGTCATTCGTCGTTAGTCCGTCGGTGAAGAAGGATGGCTCCGCGTTGGCTGGAAGATGATGGCTCCGGAAGAAAGAAGATTGAAGACGCTGCTTCATAGAAGACTTCATCCCGATGATGGACTTCTTCAGCCGCCGCTTGGATCCAGACTTCAGCCCAAGGATGGAAAACACTTCCGAGGCTTGGATCAAGACTTCCGAGGACAGATTGGTGAACCTGGCATGGTGAAGATAAGGTAGGAAGATCTTCAGGGGCTTAGTGTTAGGTTTATTTAAAGGGGGGTTTGGGTTAGATTAGGGGTATGTGGGTGGTGGGTTGTAATGTTGGGGGGTGGTATTGTATGTGTTTTTTTTACAGGCAAAAGAGCTGAATTCTTTGGGGCATGCCCCACAAAGGGCCCTGTTCAGGGCTGGTAAGGTAAAAGAGCTTTGAACTTTTGCAATTTAGAATAGGGTAGGGCATTTTTTTATTTTGGGGGTCTTTGTTATTTTATTAGGGGGCTTAGAGTAGGTGTAATTAGTTTAAAATTGTTGTAATATTTTTCTAATGTTTGTAAATATTTTTTTATTTTTGTAACTTAGTTCTTTTTTATTTTTTGTACTTTAGTTAGTTTATTTAATTGTAGTTATTTGTAGGTATTTTATTTAATTAATTTATTGATAGTGTAGAGTTAGGTTTAATTGTAGATAATTGTAGGTAGTTTATTTAATTTATTTATTGATAGTGTAGTGTTAGGTTTAATTGTAACTTAGGTTAGAATTTATTTTACAGGTAATTTTGTAATTATTTTAACTAGGTAACTATAAAACAGTTATTAACTATTTAATAGCTATTGTACCTGGTTAAAATAAATACAAAGTTGCCTGTAAAATAAATATTAATCCTAAAATAGCTACAATATAATTATAATTTATATTGTAGCTATATTAGGGTTTATTTTAAAGGTAAGTATTTAGCTTTAAATAGGAATAATTTATTTAATAAGAGTTAATTTATTTAGTTAGAATAAAATTATATTTAATTTAGGGGGGTGTTAGGGTTAGGGTTAGACTTAGCTTTAGGGGTTAAAAAATTTATTAGAGTAGCGGTGAGCTCCGATCGGCAGATTAGGGGTTAATACTTGAAGTTAGGTGTCAGCGATGTTAGGGAGGGCAGATTAGGGGTTAATAATATTTATTATAGGGTTATTGAGGCGGGAGTGAGGCGGATTAGGGGTTAATACATTTATTATAGTAGCGGTGCGGTCCGCTCGGCAGATTAGGGGTTAATAAGTGTAGGCAGGTGGAGGCGACGTTGAAAGGGGCAGATTAGGGGTTAATAAATATAATATAGGGGTCGGCGGTGTTAGGCGCAGCAGATTAGGGGTACATAGCTATAATGTAGGTGGCAGCGGTGTACGGAGCGGCAGATTAGGGGTTAATAATAATATGCAGGGGTCAGCGATAGCGGGGGCGGCAGATTAGGGGTTAATAAATACAATATAGGGGTCGGCGGTGTTAGGGGCAGCAGATTAGGGGTTCATAGGGATAATGAAGGTGGCAGCGGTGCGCGGTCGGCAGATTAGGGGTTAAAAAATTTTAATAGAGTGGCGGTGATGTGGGGGGGACCTCTGTTTAGGGGTACATAGGTAGTTTATGGGTGTTAGTGTACTTTAGAGCACAGTAGTTGAGAGCTTTATAAACCGGCGTTAGCCCAGAAAGCTCTTAACTACTGACTTTTTTCTGCGGCTGGAGTTTTGTCGTTAGATTTCTAACGCTCACTTCAGACACGACTCTAAATACCGGAGTTAGAAAGATCCCATTGAAAAGATAGGATACGCAATTGACGTAAGGGGATCTGCGGTATGGAAAAGTCGCGGCTGGAAAGTGAGCGTTAGACCCTTTAATGACTGGCTCCAAATACCAGAGGGCGGTAAAAACCAGCGTTATGAGCCTCTAACGCTGGTTTTGACGGCTACCGCCCAACTCTAAATCTAGGCCTTAGAGTTTTAAATTCCATGGGATAGTGGAAAAACTACAATTCTCAGGTATAAATAACATGAAAAGCAGGCAAAATAAATCAGAACATCCTAAAAGCAGCTTGGGTTTGGAAAACATAATTTATGCTTACCTGATAAATTTATTTCTCTTGTGGTGTATCCAGTCCACGGATCATCCATTACTTGTGGGATATTCTCCTTCCCAACAGGAAGTTGCAAGAGGATCACCCACAGCAGAGCTGCTATATAGCTCCTCCCCTAACTGCCATATCCAGTCATTCGACCGAATCAAGCCAAGAAAGTAGAAACCATAGGGTGCAGTGGTGACTGTAGTTTAAATTAAAATTTAAACCTGCCTTAAAAGGACAGGGCGGGCCGTGGACTGGATACACCACAAGAGAAATAAATTTATCAGGTAAGCATAAATTATGTTTTCTCTTGTAAGGTGTATCCAGTCCACGGATCATCCATTACTTGTGGGATACCAATACCAAAGCTAAAGTACACGGATGAAGGGAGGGACAAGGCAGGCTTAAATGGAAGGAACCACTGCCTGTAGAACCTCTCTCCCAAAAATAGCCTCCGAAGAAGCAAAAGTATCAAATTTGTAAAATTTTGAAAAGGTATGAAGCGAAGACCAAGTCGCCGCCTTGCAAATCTGTTCAACAGAAGCCTCATTTTTAAAGGCCCAGGTGGAAGCCACAGCTCTAGTAGAATGAGCTGTAATCCTTTCAGGGGGCTGCTGTCCAGCAGTCTCATAGGCTAAGCGTATTACGCTCCGAAGCCAAAAAGAAAGAGAGGTTGCCGAAGCCTTTTGACCGCTCCTCTGTCCAGAGTAAACAACAAACAGTGTAGATGTTTGGCGAAAATCTTTAGTAGCTTGTAAGTAAAACTTTAAAGCACGGACCACGTCCAGATTATGTAAAAGACCTTCCTTCTTTGAAGAAGGATTAGGACACAATGATGGAACAACAATCTCTTGATTGATATTCTTGTTATAAACTACCTAAGGTAAAAACCCAGGTTTTGTACGCAGAACTACTTTATCTGAATGGAAAATCAGATAAGGAGAAATCTGTCCCTTTAAAGAACTAGCTGATAATCCTTTTTCCAAACCCTCTTGGAGAAAGGACAATTTCCTAGGAATCCTAACCTTACTCCATGAGTAATTCTTGGATTCACACCAATAAAGGTATTTACGCCATATCTTATGGTAGATTTTCCTGGTGACAGGCTTTCGTGCCTGTATAAGGGTATCAATGACTGACTCGGAGAAGCCACGCTTTGATAAAATCAAGCGTTCAATCTCCATGCAGTCAGTCTCAGAGAAATTAGATTCGGATGATTGAAAGGACCTTGAATTAGAAGGTCTTGTCTCAGAGGCAGAGTCCATGGTGGAAAGGATGACATGTCCACTAGGTCTGCATACCAGGTCCTGCGTGGCCACGCAGGCTCTATCAAGATCACTGATGCTCTCTCCTGTTTGATTTTGGCAATCAGTCGAGGGAGCAGAGGAAACGGTGGAAATACATAAGGGCATCTATTAGTGCCGCTTCTGGGTCCCTGGACCTGGATCCATAACAAGGAAGCTTGGCTTTCTGGCGAGACGCCATGAGATCCAGTTCTGGTTTGCCCCAACGATGAACCAATTGAGCAAACACCTCCGGATGGAGTTCCCACTCCCCCGGATGAAAAGTCTGACGACTTAGAAAATCCGCCTCCCAGTTCTCTACACCTGGGATATGGATTGCTGATAGGTGGCAAGCGTGAGTCTCTGCCCAGCGAATTATCTTGGAGACTTCTAACATCGCTAGGGAACTCCTGGTTCCCCCTTGATGGTTGATGTAAGCCACAGTCATGATGTTGTCCGACTGAAATCTAATGAACCTCAGGGTTGCTAACTGAGGCCAAGCTAGAAGAACATTGAATATTGCTCTTAACTCCAGAATATTTATTGGGAGGAGTTTCTCCTCCTGAGTCCACGATCCCTGAGCCTTCAGGGAATTCCAGACTGCACCCCAACCTAGAAGGCTGGCATCTGTTGTTACAATTGTCCAATCTGGCCTGCGAAAGGTCATACCCTTGGACAGATGGACCCGAGATAGCCACCAGAGAAGAGAATCTCTGGTCTCTTGATCCAGATTTAGCAGAGGGGACAAATCTGTGTAATCCCCATTCCACTGACTGAGCATGCATAGTTGCAGCGGTCTGAGATGTAGGCGCGCAAATGGCACTATGTCCATCGCCGCCACCATCAAGCCGATTACTTCCATACACTGAGCCACCGAAGGGCGCGGAATAGAATGAAGAACACAGCAAGATTTTAGAAGCTTTGATAACCTGGATTCTGTCAGGTAAATCTTCATTTCTATAGAAAGGAGACTCTTGTGAGTGGGGATAGAGAACTCTTTTCCTCGTTCACCTTCCACCCATGTGACCTGAGAAATGCTAGAACTATGTCCGTATGTGACTTGGCAATCTGAAAGCTTGACGCCTGTATCAGGATGTCGTCCAGATAAGGGGCCACTGATATACCTCGTGGTCTTAGGACCGCCAGAAGCGATCCCAGAACCTTTGTAAAGATTCTTGGAGCTGTAGCTAACCCGAAGGGAAGAGCCACAAATTGGTAATGCCTGTCCAGAAAGGCAAATCTTAGGAACCGATGATGATCTTTGTGAATCGGTATGTGAAGGTAAGCATCCTTCAAATCCACTGTGGTCATGTACTGACCCTCCTGAATCATAGGTAGGATGGTCCGAATAGTTTCCATTTTGAACGATGGAACTCTGAGGAATTTGTTTAAGATCTTTAGATCCAAAATGGGTCTGAAAGTTCCCTCTTTTTTGGGAACCACAAACAGATTTGAATAAAAACCCTGTCCCTGTTCCAACTGTGGAACTGGACAGATCACTCCCATAACTAGGAGGTCTTGCACACAGCGTAAGAATGCCTCTTTCTTTATCTGGTTTACAGATAATCTCGAAAGGTGAAATCTCCCTTGAGGAGGGGAAGCTTTGAAGTCCAGAAGATATCCCTGAAAGATATGATCTGAAAGTCTGCCCCCTGCTAGATCCGTTACCGGTAGGGGGCCGTTCCTTCATGCTGTCTTAGAGGCAGCAGCAGGCTTTCTGGCCTGCTTGCCCTTGTTCCAGGACTGGTTAGGTTTCCAGCCCGGCTTGGATTGAGCAAAAGTTCCCTCTTGTTTTGTAGCAGAGGAAGTTGATGCTGCACCTGCCTTGAAGTTACGAAAGGCACGAAAATTAGACTGTTTGGCCTTTGATTTGGCCCTGTCTTGAGGAAGGGTATGACCCTTACCTCCAGAAATATCAGCAATAATTTCCTTCAAACCAGGCTCGAATCCATTGGATCTGAAAAAGCACGACTGTCCTCGACAGGGATAGTGGTACGCTTTGCTAAAGTAGGAACTGCTCCCTCCACCTTAGGGACCGTCTGCCATAAGTCCTGTGTGGTGGCGTCTATTGGAAACATTTTTCTAAAAATAGGAGGGGGGGAAAACGGCACACCGGGTCTATCCCACTCCTTATTAATAATTTCTGTAAACTTTTTAGGTATTGGAAAAACATCAGTACACACCGGCACTGCATAGTATTTATCCAGTCTACACAATTTCTCTGCCACTGCAATTGTGTCACAGTCATTCAGAGCAGCTAATACCTCCCCAAGTAATACACGGAGGTTCTCAAGCTTAAATTTAAAAGTAGAAATATCTGAATCAGGTTTCCCCGAATCAGAAATGTCACCCACAGACTGAAGCTCTCCTTCCTCAGCTTCTGCATATTGTGACGCAGTATCAGACAAGGGCCTTAAAACATCTGCGTGCTCTGTATTACGTCTAACCCCAGAGCTATCGCGCTTTCCTCTAAATTCAGGCAGTCTGGCTAATACCGCTGACAGGGTATTATCCATGATTGCCGCCATGTCCTGCAAAGTAATCGCTATGGGCGTCTTTAATGTACTTGGCGGCATTTTAGCGTGAGTCCCTTGAGCGGGAGTCAAAGGATCCGACACATGGGGAGAGTTTGTTGGCATAACTTCCCCCTCGTCAGAATCCTCTAGTGATAATTCTTTTAAAGATAACAGCTGATCTTTATTGTTTAAAGTGAAATCAATACATTTAGTACACATTCTCCTATGGGGTTCCACCATGGCTTTTAAACATAATGAACAAGGAGTTTCCTCTATGTCAGACATGTTTATACAGACTAGCAATGAGACTAGCAAGCTTGGAAAACACTTTAAAACAAGTTAACAAGCAATATAAAAAACTTTACTGTGCCTTTAAGAGAAACAAATTTTGCCAAAATTTGAAATAACAGTGAAAAAAGGCAGTTAAACTAACAAAATTTTTACAGTGTATGTAACAAGTTAGCAGAGCATTGCACCCACTTGCAAATGGATGATTAACCCCTTAATACAAAAAACGGATTAACAAACGTTTTTAAACAGTCACAACAACTGCCACAGCTCCACTGTGGCTTTACCTTCCTCAATACACGACTTTTGAAGCCTTTTGAGCCCTTCAGAGATGTCCTATAGCATGCAGGGGACTGCTGAGGGAAGCTGAATGTCTCTGTCTGTAATTTTAACTGCGCAAAAAGCGCTAAAATAGGCCCCTCCCACTCATATTACAACAGTGGAAAGCCTCAGGAAACTGTTTCTAGGCAAAAATCAAGCCAGCCATGTGGAAAAAACTAGGCCCCAATAAGTTTTTATCACCAAAGCATATATAAAAACGATTAAACATGCCAGCAAACGTTTTATATTGCACATTAATCAGAGTATATACCACTGATAGCAAGCCTGATACTAGTCGTTATTAAATCACTGTATTTAGGCTTAACTTACATTAATCCGGTATCAGCAGCATTTTCTAGCAATTCCATCCCTAGAAAAACTTAAAACTGCACATACCTTATTGCAGGATACCCTGCACGCCATTCTCCCTCTGAAGTTACCTCACTCCTCAGACATATGTGAGAACAGCAGTGGATCTTAGTTACTTCTGCTAAGATCATAGAAAAACGCAGGCAGATTCTTCTTCTAAATGCTGCCTGAGATAAAATAGTACAACTCCGGTACCATTTAAAAACAATAAACTTTTGATTGAAGAAAAAACTAACTATATTACACTACTTTCCTCTTACTACCTCCAGCTATGTTGAGAGTTGCAAGAGAATGACTGGGTATGGCAGTTAGGGGAGGAACTATATAGCAGCTCTGCTGTGGATGATCCTCTTGCAACTTCCTGTTGGGAAGGAGAATATCCCACAAGTAATGGATGATCGGTGGACTGGATACACCTTACAAGAGAAACAGGGTTTAGAAACAGCAAGTTTGAAAAAGAGATTTAGTGAGTCATAGGAAAAGCTCTACAACCCGTTAATACAAATATAAAAAATATTTTATCAATATACAAACAAATAATTAAACCATTTACACAAAAATACTCAGGAAAAAATTGTATTGTTAAGGTGCATCAAAAATGCAGCAAAATGGTTCACCAAAAATTTTAATTTTATCAAAAACATAAAATTTGTATGTAAATAAAACAGGAATAAATCATAAGCACAAATCACAAAGCGTAATTGTTTTGTTTTTTTCTTAAAATAGGCTGAACATGGGCGCGCTCCTTGGCCCTGTATGAAATGTTCCGTAGAACATTAGGAATGACAACCCTGGTTTAGGTAGTAATGCAGACTTGATTTTTTTTTAGCAAATAAAGACAAGGAATAAGAGAGACAACTTAATTTGCATTATAGTTTCATTGTTTTCCAACATATTCTTCTATACAAGTAAAAA